>NC_092337.1:86767500-87025000 GCF_046630445.1 Rutidosis leptorrhynchoides
TTTAAATAAAACCTTCCCACAAGTGACTAATTCAGTAGTTGGGGTGAGAAACAAGCTTTTAAGATTATTACGGGGCTGTTGGACATTACGAAACCCTCATCCTTTTGACGACATTACAACATGCTGCCTAGCCAATGGTCATAACGGTTATTTTCCACAAGACCAAGGATGGGAAGTCGTCTTAGTAAAACCAAAATGCATGACTTGTTTCTGGACTTATGAATAACGTGTCTTTATTTCCTTTGCTGAACAACTTGCGTATTAACTAGATTCATCTTCAAAACTGTCATGTATCATAGTGTACTATATTTCATGTTATATGTAATATAGCGAAGTTGTAAGTTTGAAGAATATTTGTATGTGATATATTATTATAATCAGTGTTTCATATGGAATTGTAGTAGTTGAATTGTATATTAGCTACTAAGTATGAACTTAACGGGTAGGTGGTACCCGAATTTAAACTTATAAAACGCTAATATGAAGAAAAAGTTTTTATAAATGAGTTCATAATATGCTATGAAATACTATTGACTACTCTTAATATTCTGTATGATTAACTCGATTCAGTTGGCTATTTTGAAGGACATGGCACCGACTACTCGACACACCATGAATATGAGCGAAGAGGAATTTCGTACCTTTCTTGCTGCAAACATAGCCGTAGTACAGGCTGCGCTACATACCAACAATAACTCTGAATCTAGCAATGCAGCTAACGGCGCAAGAAATCGTGTAGGATGCTCCTACAAAGAATTCACTGCCTGCAAACCTTTGGAATTTGATGGAACCGAAGGACCAATTGGATTGAAACGGTGGACCGAGAAAGTCAAATCGGTGTTTGCCATAAGTAAGTGTACTGACGAGGACAAAGTTAAGTACGCTACGCATACCTTCACAGGTACTGCGTTAACGTGGTGGAACACCTATCTTGAACAGGTAGGACAAAATGCTGCATACGCACTACCGTGGTCGGCATTCAAGCAATTGATGAACGAGCAGTACCGTCCTAGAAACGAAGTCAACAAACTCAAGGCAGAACTTAGAGAGTTACGAACACAAAGGTTCGACGTTACCACATATGAACGACGATTCACAGAGTTGTGCCTATTGTGTCCGGGAGCATTCGAAGATGAAGAAGAGAAGATCAACGCGTTTGTAAAAGGGTTACCAGTAAGGATTCAAGAAGATGCGAGTTCACACGAGCCCGCTTCTATACAGAAGGCAAGTCGAATGGCTCATAAACTCATAAATCAGATTGAGAGAAGAATTAAAGAGCAGGCGGTCGAAGAAGCCAACACGAAACAACTCAAGAGGAAGTGGGAGGAAAACGGTGACAAGAGTCACCAGTACAACAACAACAACAATAATTACAACCATAATCGCAACAACTATCCCAACAACTGCAACAACAATCACAACAATAACCGCAATCCTAACAATAACTACAACAAACATCCCAACAACAACAACAACTACAACAACCATTTCAACAACAATAACAATCCCAACAACAACCTCAATAACAACAACGGCAACAAAAACCAAAAACAGCCATGTCATAGGTGTGAAGAAAATCATCAGGGGTTTTGCACGATGAAAGGACCCATTCATATACATTATAAACGATTCACAATAGTTGATTACATCACGAGGTATTTAGACCTCTATATGATACATTTTACAAACATTGCATTCGGTTTTAAAAGACAAACTTTCTTTACAACGAAAGTTGACGGCACGCACACCATTTCATAATACATCCAACTATAATTGACATAATAATAATCTTGATGAACTCAATGACTCGAATGCAACGTCTTTCAAAATATGCCATGAATGACTCCAAGTAATATCCTTAAAATGAGCTAATGCACAGCGGAAGATTTCTTTAATACCTGAGAATAAACATGCTTTAAAGTGTCTACCAAAAAGTTGGTGAGTTCATAGGTTTATCATAACAATTATTTCAATATATTAATAGACCACAAGATTTCCGTTTATAAATATATGTACACTCGCAAGTGTATAAAAGTATTCTATAAATTGTAGGCACCCGGTAACAAGCCTTAACGTTCATGTTTTACCCTCTGAAGTACACCAGATCAGGTGTGTTTAAAATAACCTCGAAGTACTAAAGCATCCCATAGTCAGGATGGGGTTTGTCAGGCCCAATAGATCTATCTTTAGGATTCGCGCCTACCGTACATAGACAAGTAGTTTAATGTTACCAAGCTAAGGGTATATTTCTGGTTTAAACCCACGTAGAATTAGTTTTAGTACTTGTGCCTATTTCGTAAAACATTTATAAAACAGCGCATGTATTCTCAGCCCAAAAATATATTGCAAAAGCAAATAAAAAGGGAGCAAATGAAACTCACCATACTGTATTTCGTAGTAAAAATACATATAACGTCATTTAACAAGTGCAAGGTTGGCCTCGGATTCACGAACCTATATTAATTATATATATTTATATGTTGATCAATATTTGTCTAACAATTTTTGGTCAAGTCATAGTGTACCACAGTCCTAATGCTCGAGACTAATATGCAAAAGTCAACATAATTCAACTTGACCCAAAATGACTTCTAAAATTTATACGTGTTTATTATATAACTTAACTATAGTCGTTTTATATATTTATATATATTTATTAAATAATAAAAGTCATTTATTAATAAAAATTTATATTAACGTTTATATATGATAAAATATACTTTTATATATCTTAAGTAGTAAAATTTATAAAGTTCACTTAATATCGTAAAACTATAGTGGTAAGTATTATTAATGTAATTATATTACGCGTGGTGAAAAATATCTTTGTATCCCCTATTTATTTGATAAAATAATATTGATCATAATAATAATAAGTAAAAGTTGTATTATTTTGTAATAATAATTATTATTATTCTATAAAAAAAATAACAATATTTATATTTACTAAAAATGATATTATGATAGAATGATAATACTAACATAATAGTAATAATGATATTTTACAATAACAATGATATTTCTATTAAAATAATAACGAAGATAGTAATAATAATCATTTTAACAATAATACTAAAATTCAGTTGACTATAACTTCTAATCCGTTCATCGAAACCATTCGATATCTAAATGAAAAATTCTTAATTTTTCGCTAGCTTTCCAATGACATGCATATCATATACCATATCACAGTAGCATATGTATCTAATTCAGGATTCAACAAACCTATCTAAGGACAATATCGAATGTACAAGCATGCATAATCCTATATACTCGAGCACTAGTCAAGGATACACTATTGATATATAAAAGTTAAGTTATGAGTGCTCACGTATCAATATTGAGATTCAATATTGCAGGAAAGTACGTAGACGCAACGGAGATGATAAACACTAGATTGACCTCACGAGTATACCCATGAACTATACCCATCACCTCCATAGCTATAACCCATAATTTCTTTAGCTTCGACTCATTCAAAAAAAACTATTTTGAAATCACTCGGACATCACTCCGTCGTAATATTTTATGTATACTAATAATATCTTGAAATAATACAGAGCAAATATATATATATATATATATATATATATATATATATATATATATATATATATATATATATATATATATATATATGTAAATCGATTGAGAGAGTTTAGAGAAATATATTTTCAAGTTTCTATGAAATAATGAAACCTATTGAATTCTATTTATAATAGATTTTTGAATTATTAAAGTGAATTATTAAAGTATGAATTATTAAAGTGAATTATTAAAGTATGAATTATTAAAGTGAATTATTAAAGTATGAATTATTAAAGTGAATTATTAAAGTATGAATTATTAAAGTGAATTATTAAAGTATGAATTATTAAAGTGAATTATTAAAGTATGAATTATTAAAGTGAATTATTAAAGTTAAAGTAAAGTAAAAGTAAAGTAAAGGTAAAGTTAAAGTATAGTAAAAGTATAAAAACTATGTATGTATAATACGCGTATAAATATATATAATATTAATTTAAATCGTTATATATATTTAATGAAATAAAATATAAATACCGTTATATTTATTATATTGGTTAAGTAATGAGTTGTCAAAAGTGATTCTAGATAATTATAAAAGTTATATACATTTTAATAATAAAGTTCTTTTTAAACTGAAAACGTTTTTGTACGTTTGAAAATAGATTAATAGAATATTATGGAAACCAATTCGCCACTAGCTTTTGTCTAACTTTCGTAAATGACACTTTTTATTTTTATTTATAAATAGCTTTACAAATTATTCCGAATATCGTTAAGAGGAATAGATTTTCTCAAATCATAGTGAACCTCTCAACAGAGACTTGTAATCATAATTCAATGTTTCTAATAATTTAATCATTTAATATATATATTTTTTTAATTTCGTCGATAATCATATTGAAACAAATACGTTCATATAAAGCATTATACGTTTAAATACTTTGTTGACATTTTCAATTTATAACATATACACATATACATACATATTCATATATGTTCATTAAATGGTTCGTGAATCATTGGAATTTGGTCGAGGTTTAAATGAATGTATACACATAGTTTAAAATCCTTGAGATTTAACTTAACAAACATTGTTTATCGTGTCAGAATAATATAAAGATAAAGTTTAAATTTAGTCAGAAATTTCCGGGTCGTCACAGTACCTACCTGCTAAAGAAATTTCGTCCCCGAAATTTGATAGAGGTCGTTATGGCTAACAATGAGAATGTTATTATGACGATTATGAAGTTTTATCATGTCTAAGAAGTATGGATAAAATAATTCGATTACTCAAAGCGTATGAGGGAAGTTATCGTAAATGAAGGAAATAAGATTATAGTGATTCGTCATATCTTTTGACGTCATCACAATTGATCTCCGAATTTAAAGAAAATCTTTGTAATCTATGTTGGATTTGATGCTTCGGTGATTAAGGAGATTATGATTCTCTTTGAATTAATACGATAATCCATCTTGATTTCTCTGTCGAGTATTTCACTATAAATCCACCTCCTTCGTTTCCTTACAACTCACACCTTCTATTCTTTCTCCCTCAACTCATATTTTAAAGTATTTGTCAATATGCTTCATCCAGTACTGATTCTCGATATACTCCTCACTTTCATATTTGTCGTTCTTCTTTTTCATCTGCCTCCGGAAGAATCTATTTACTTCTACTATACTCTCGGTTTTATAGTGTTTTTAGTTCTTCCGTGTCTTTATATTGCTATATGCATCTATATATACGATTTAAAATTTTTGGGTAGTTGTTGGGTTTTATATCTTCCCTTATATTTCAAAGCCCCTGCTTTTGTCTTCTATAATCATTGATATTCATAGTTAATGCTCCCTTCTATTTGCTGCGATTTATACTCCAATTTCTATTTTGGAGTTTTGTCCTTTCGTTTCTTCTTCTTGCGATTAAGCATCGTTTGTAATGGTCCAGTATTCACAGATATGAATTTCAGAATGAACATAGTTAATGTTCTAAGAAGGAAATGGTAATGGCACGATCTTGATTTGTTAATTTACCAGAATACCCTGAAAAGACCGAATCATCAAGAAAATATATTCTTGATATTTTTAGGGATTAAATAGAATACAAGAGTCGTGTAACATGGAACATGATGACGGCATGGTCTGTGAATCGTCATGTCCCATTAGAAACTCAGCATGACTTACTGTAATATAATCACGTTGATCAAGTGTCATTATATTATACTAACTCATGCTTCAGTTCCCAACACTACTTCAAAACATTCATAATTTAAACTCGAAAGTTTATAGAATATAGAAACTAATAGTTTCTTATATGATGTAACATTGATAGCGCAAAGAGATAAATGACTTCAGATAAGATTAGTTGTGAAAATATCTTCAGAAATATCGCGGATATTTATAATGAAAGATATGATAATATCTTAGAATTTCTAATATTGATGGATGATGATGAAGATTTGTCTGTAAAGGTTTAGAATAAAGAGTAAGGTATTCGTTAATGACTTTAGCAGGCACTGAATCATTTGGATTCTTTGAAGGCAGATTTAGTATTTGTGATTTGTCCACAGCCTCCTTCATAGTCTGTTCAATCTGTTTTCCAGTTCCAAACCTTATCTTTTTCTCAGCTTTACCACCTTACTATTCTTTGTCATCAAACTTTTTAATGTTAAGATCGTTTACAGTTTTTGATGCTTCGTCAGCATTTCAAGAACTAGTTTGCTGTTCAAAATATTTTTCAGAACTTCACATTCAAAGTATGTAAGTCCAGGAGATAAACTTTTTACGTACACATATAACTGTTGGCGTAGACATGCTGCGAGATTTCAAAATACTGGTTACTGTTTTTTGATGATTCGTATGACAATTCTCGTTACAAGATGCGAATGAGTAAATGATGTGATGTCAATAAATATAATGATTTTTCAAAAAGTCAAAGATAATTGAAGTTGTTGGTAAGTTTATTGCTAAGGTGGCGAGATATGAAAGGTCCCCAGTAACGATGACGAAAGGGCAACGTATCTATCGAGGTTATAATAAGACTAGTCCGACTGAAAAGTCGAAGTTGACTTGCTGGAGCTGTGACAAAACTGCCTACTTTGAAAAGGAATTGAAAAGTCATTTTAGTTAATAAATGCAAAAGGGTCTGACACGGATACGCGTCAAACTATGACTTTGGCTTCGAGAGCTTTTTAGGTACATAAATGTGGGTAATATGTGGTTGGATTATCATTTCGATTGTTCATTGTTTGAAGTGTCTTCGAAAACTTCGGAGAGTTTGAACACAGTTTGTAATCGTTAATATACATATGATGTTCTAACACAGTTTTGAAGTCAAAGTATAGCTTTGAAAGATGTAGGAATCTAAGAGTGATGTCTTCTGTTTAATCATGACTTGAATTTTGATTTGTCAAAAACAGAATGCGTAATCAAATTTAGGTGAGAATGGTTGTTTTGATTTCTATACAAGAATGTATATTGTTGTGAGATTTTGGGAGTATAGTTGATGATTTGCTTAATCAGATTCGAAAAATGTAACATATTAATTGTGAATTTATATATCTCTCGGGTATTACCTACCCGTTAAAAAAAATTCACAATTAATATTTTGTATAACATAATTTTATTACAGTCTTTATGAAAATATATATGTGCATATTTTCTTCAGATGTAACATAGATTTAATGAGTTAATATTAAATTAAACTCATTTGATTTACGGTTGAAACTAGAACTGAATAATCCCTAAAGACTTTAGAAAATACATAACTTTTACGGAGTATTTATTCAATAAAATTGAAATTATGAATTAATACTTCGTTATTTGTTGGTGTTTGTAACCCTTGCACCATATTCTCTAAAGCCACTACTCGAGCGCGAAGCTCGTTGACTTCTTCTATTACACCGGGGTGATTGTCGGTTCGGACGAGCGGATAAATAAAATCTAGAATTTGATGTAGTATATAATCGTGACGAGATACTCTGGAAATGAGAGAGAAAATGGTGTTTCGGACCGGTTCGCCGGTAAGTGCTTCAGGTTCATCGCCAAGAGGGCAATGTGGTGGATGGAAGGGATCACCTTCTTCTTGTCTCCAATTATTGAGGAGGCTACGAACCTATCCCCAATTCATCCAGAATAGATGATGGCTAATTGGTTGATCCATTCCGGTCACACTGCTTTCGGAGCTTGAGTGGGATTCCATATCGGAATTCGAGGGACTTGAACTAATGACGAATTCCATTTCGTTAGATTGAATAAAGGATTTTTCAATATGAAATGATTTTTCGGCTATCGGGTGTATTCTAATTACATAGAATAACTATATATATAGCGCAAAAGATTTCGTAGATTACGGAGGAAATTACGGGATATGTCAGGCAAAGTTTACAGTAACAGATACGCTAAGATATGGATTAGCAGATACGCTAAGATATGAATTTTATCTATACACTATTCATGCAATCAATGCAGTAAGACGTGTCTAGACTAAGAATGATAAGCAGGAAATTTCCGACAAAAATGATAAGCAAAACTTTTGACATGCAGACACGGTCGAAGTCCAGGCTCACTAATGCATCCTAACGACTATTAGTTAGACACACTAATGCAGACCTAGTTCGCTAAGACCACCGCTCTGATACCAACTGAAAGGACCCGTTCATATACATTATAAACGATTCACAATAGTTGATTACATCGCGAGGTATTTAGACCTCTATATGATACATTTTACAAACATTGCATTCGGTTTTAAAAGACAAACTTTCTTTACAACGAAAGTTGACGGCATGCACACCATTTCATAATACATCCAACTATAATTGACATAATAATAATCTTGATGAACTAAATGACTCGAATGCAACGTCTTTCAAAATATGCCATGAATGACTCCAAGTAATATCCTTAAAATGAGCTAATGCACAGCGGAAGATTTCTTTAATACCTGAGAATAAACATGCTTTAAAGTGTCAACCAAAAGGTTGGTGAGTTCATAGGTTTATCATAACAATCATTTCAATATATTAATAGACCACAAGATTTCCGTTTATAAATATATGTACACTCTCAAGTGTATAAAAGTATTCTATAAATTGTAGGCACCCGGTAACAAGCCTTAACGTTCATGTTTTACCCTCTGAAGTACACCAGATCAGGTGTGTTTAAAATAACCTCGAAGTACTAAAGCATCCCATAGTCAGGATGGGGTTTGTCAGGCCCAATAGATCTATCTTTAGGATTCGCGCCTACTGTACATAGACAAGTAGTTTAATGTTACCAAGCTAAGGGTATATTTCTGGTTTAAACCCACGTAGAATTAGTTTTAGTACTTGTGCCTATTTCGTAAAACATTTATAAAACAGTGCATGTATTCTCAGCCCAAAAATATATTGCAAAAACAAATAAAAAGGGAGCAAATGAAACTCACCATACTGTATTTCGTAGTAAAAATACATATAACGTCATTTAACAAGTGCAAGGTTGGCCTCGAATTCACGAACCTATATTAATTATATATATTTATATGTTGGTCAATATTTGTCTAACAATTTTTGGTCTAGTCATAGTGTACCACAGTCCTAATGCTCGAGACTAATATGCAAAAGTCAACTTGACCCAAAATGACTTCTAAAATTTATACGTGTTTATTATATAACTTAACTATAGTCATTTTATATATTTAAATATATTTATTAAATAATAAAATTCATTTATTAATAAAAATTTATATTAACGTTTATATATGATAAAATATACTTTTATATATCTTAAGTAGTAAAATTTATAAAGTTCACTTAATATCGTAAAACTATAGTGGTAAGTATTATTAATGTAATTATATTACGCGTGGTGAAAAATATCTTTGTATCTCCTATTTATTTGATAAAATAATATTGAACATAATAATAATAAGTAAAAGTTGTATTATTTTGTAATAATAATAATTATTATTCTATAAAAAAATAACAATATTTATATTTACTAAAAATGATATTATGACAAAATGATAATACTAACATAATAGTAATAATGATATTTTACAATAACAATGATATTTCTATTAAAATAATAACGACGATAGTAATAATAATCATTTTAACAATAATACTAAAGTTCAGTTGACTATAACTTCTAATCCGTTCATCGAAACCATTCGATATCTAAATGAAAAGTTCTTAATTTTTCGCTAGCTTTCCAATGACATGCATATCATATACCATATCTCAGTAGCATATGTATCTAATTCAGGACTCAACAAACCTATCTAAGGACAATATCGAATGTACAGGCATGCATAATCCTATATACTCGAGCACTAGTCAGGGATACACTATTGATATATAAAAGTTAAGTTATGAGTGCTCACGTATTAATATTGAGATTCAATATTGCAGGAAAGTACGTAGACGCAACGGAGATGATAAACACTAGATTAACCTCACGAGTATACCCATGAACTATACCCATCACCTCCATAGCTATAACCCATAATTTCTTTAGCTTCGACTCATTAAAAAAAACTATTTTGAAATCACTCGGACATCACTCCGTCGTAATATTTTATGTATACTAATAATATCTTGAAATAATACAGAGCAAATATATATATATATATATATATATATATATATATATATATATATATATATATATATATATGTAAATCGATTGAGAGAGTTTAGAGAAATATATTTTCAAGTTTCTATGAAATAATGAAACCTATTGAATTCTATTTATAATAGATTTTTGAATTATTAAAGTGAATTATTAAAGTATGAATTATTAAAGTGAATTATTAAAGTATGAATTATTAAAGTGAATTATTAAAGTATGAATTATTAAAGTGAATTATTAAAGTATGAATTATTAAAGTGAATTATTAAAGTATGAATTATTAAAGTGAATTATTAAAGTATAAATTATTAAAGTTAAAGTAAAGTAAAAGTAAAGTAAAGGTAAAGTTAAAGTATAGTAAAAGTATAAAAACTATGTATGTATAATACGCGTATAAATATATATAATATTAATTTAAATCGTTATATATATTTAATGAAATAAAATATAAATATCGTTATATTTATTATATTGGTTAAGTAATGAGTTGTCAAAAGTGATTCTAGATAATTATAAAAGTTATATACATTTTAATAATAAAGTTCTTTTTAAACTGAAAATGTTTTTGTACGTTTGAAAATAGATTAATAGAATATTATAGAAACCAATTCTCCACTAGCTTTTGTCTAACTTTCGTAAATGACACTTTTTATTTTTATTTATAAATAGCTTTACAAATTATTCCGAATATCGTTAAGAGGAATAGATTTTCTCAAATCATAGTGGACCTCTCAACAGAGACTTGTAATCATAATTCAATGTTTCTAATAATTCAATCATTTAATATATATTTTTTTTAATTTCGTCGATAATCATATTGAAACAAATACGTTCATATAAAGCATTATACGTTTAAATACTTTGTTGACATTTTCAATTTATAACATATACACATATACATACATATTCATATATGTTCATTTAATGGTTCGTGAATCATTGGAATTTGGTTGAGGTTTAAATGAATGTATAAACATAGTTTAAAATCCTTGAGATTTAACTTAACAAACATTGTTTATCGTGTCAGAATAATATAAAGATAAAGTTTAAATTTAGTCAGAAATTTTTGGGTCGTCACACACGACATTTTGCAACAGGTGTAAAAGAAATGGTCATAGCGCGACAAAGTGTGAGGTCTACGGACCAAAGTTTAACAGAACTAAAGGAACAAATAATGTCGGAACAAGTAATGCCGAAACGAATAGTGTCAGAGCAAGTAATACCAACGCTGTTTGTTATAAATGTGGAAAACCGGGCCACATTATTAGAAATTGCCCGAATCAGGGGAATACTAATGGGCAGGGCTGTGGAAGAGTTTTCAATATTAATGCGGCAGAAGCACAGGAAGACCCGGAGCTTGTTACGGGTACGTTTCTTATTGACGATAAATCTGCTTATGTTTTATTTGATTCGGGTGTGGATAGAAGCTATATGAGTAGAGAATTTTGTGCTAAATTAAGTTGCCCATTGACGCCTTTGGATAGTAAATTTTTACTCGAATTAGCAAACGGTAAATTAATTTTAGCAGATAATATATGTCGGCAGAGAGAAATTAAACTGGGGGTTGAAACGTTTAAAATTGATTTAATACCAGTCGAGTTAGGGAGTTTTGATGTAATAATTGGCATGGACTGGTTGAAAAAGGTGAGAGCAGAGGTCGTTTGTTACAAAAATGCGATTCGCATTATGCGTGAAAAAGGAAAACCTTTAATGGTGTACGGAGAAAAGAACAACGCGAAATTAAATCTTATTAGTAGTTTGAAGGCGCAAAAACTAATAAGAAAAGGTTGTTACGTCATTCTAGCACACATCGAGGAAGTTAAACCTGAAGAAAAGAACATCAGTGATGTTCCCGTCGCAAAAGAATTTCCCGATGTATTTCCGAAAGAATTACCGGGATTACCCCCACATCGATCCATTGAATTTCAAATAGACCTTGTACCAGGAGCTGCACCAATAGCTCGTACTCCATACAGACTCGCACCCAGCGAAATGAAAGAATTACAAAGTCAGTTACAGGAACTTTTAGAGCGTGGTTTCATTCGACCAAGCACATCACCATGGGGAGCTCCTGTTTTGTTTGTCAAGAAGAAAGATGGTACATTCAGGTTGTGTATCGACTACCGAGAGTTGAACAAACTTACCATCAATAACCGCTACCCACTATCGAGAATCGACGACTTATTTGATCAACTACAAGGCTCGTCTGTTTATTCGAATATCGATTTACATTCTGGATATCATCAAATGCGGGTGAAGGAGGATGATATTCCAAAGACTTCTTTTAGGACGCGTTACGGTCATTAAGAGTTTATGGTTATGCCGTTTAGATTGACTAACACACCAGCTGTGTTCATGGACCTCATGAACCGAGTGTGTGGGCCATATCTTGACAAGTTTGTCATTGTTTTCATTGATGACATACTTATTTACTCGAAGAATGATCAAGAGCACGAAGAACATTTGAGAAAAGTGCTAGAGTTGCTGAGAAAAGAAAAACTGTACGCTAAGTTTTCAAAGTGTGCATTTTGGTTGGAAGAAGTTCAATTCCTCGGTCACATAGTAAACAAAGAAGGTATTCAGGTGGATCCAGCAAAGATTGAAACCGTTGAAAAGTGGGAACCCCAAAAACTCCAAAACACATACGCCAGTTTTTAGGACTAGCTGGTTACTACAGAAGGTTCATCCAAGACTTTTCCAGAATAGCAAAACCCTTGACTGCATTAACGCATAAAGGGAAGAAATTTGAATGGAAAGATGAACAAGAGAAAGCGTTTCAATTGTTAAAGAAAAAGTTAACTACGGCACCTATATTGTCATTACTTGAAGGGAATGATGATTTTGTGATATATTGTGACGCCTCAAAGTAAGGTCTCGGTTGTGTATTAATGCAACGAATGAAAGTAATTGCTTATGCGTCTAGACAATTGAAGATTCACGAACAGAATTATACGACGCATGATTTGGAATTAGGCGCGATTGTTTTTGCATTAAAGACTTGGAGGCACTACTTATATGGGGTCAAAAGTATTATATATACCGACCACAAAAGTCTTCAACACATATTTAATCAGAAACAACTGAATATGAGGCAGCGTAGGTGGATTGAATTGTTAAATGATTACGACTTTGAGATTCGTTACCACCCGGGGAAGGAAAATGTGGTAGCCGACGCCTTGAGTAGAAAGGACAGAGAACTCATTCGAGTAAAAGCTATGAATATAATGATTCACACTAACCTTACTACTCAAATAAAGGAGGGGCAACAAGGAGTTTTAAAAGAGAGAAATTTAAAGGATGAAATACCCAAAAGATTTGAGAAGCATCTTAATATTCGGGAAGACGGAATCCGATATAGGGCTGAAAGAATTTGGGTACCAAAATTTAGAGATATGAGAGAAATGGTACTTAGAGAAGCTCATAAAACCAGATACTCAATACATCCTGGAACGGGAAAGATGTACAATGATCTTAAGAAACATTTTTGGTGGCCGGGTATGAAAGCCGATGTTGCTAAATATGTAGGAGAATGTTTGACGTGTTCTAAGGTCAAAGCTGAGCATCAGAAACCATCAGGTCTACTTCAGCAACCTGAAATCCCGGAATGGAAATGGGAAAACATTACCATGGATTTCATCACTAAATTGCCAAGGACTGCAAGTGGTTTTGATACTATTTGGGTAATAGTTGATCGTCTCACCAAATCAGCACACTTCCTGCCAATAAGAGAAGATGACAAGATGGAGAAGTTAGCACGTTTGTATTTGAAGGAAGTCGTCTCCAGACATGGAATACCAATCTCTATTATCTCTGATAGGGATGGCAGATTTATTTCCAGATTCTGGCAGACATTACAGCAAGCATTAGGAACTCGTCTAGACATGAGTACTGCTTATCATCCACAAACTGATGGACAGAGCGAAAGGAAGATACAAACTCTTGAAGACATGCTACGAGCATGTGTTATTGATTTCGGAAACAGTTGGGATCGACACCTTCTGTTAGCAGAATTTTCCTACAACAACAGCTACCATTCAAGCATTGAGATGGCGCCGTTTGAAGCACTTTATGGTAGAAAGTGCAGGTCTCCAATTTGTTGGAGTGAAGTGGGGTATAGACAGATTACGGGTCCGGAGATAATACAAGAAACTACCGAGAAGATCATCCAAATTCAACAACGGTTGAAAACCGCCCAAAGTCGACAAAAGAGCTACGCTAACATTAAAAGAAAAGATATAGAATTTGTAATTGGAGAGATGGTCATGCTTAAAGTTGCACCTTGGAAAGGCGTTGTTCGATTTGGTAAACGAGGGAAATTAAATTCAAGGTATATTGGACCATTCAAGATTATTGATCGTGTCGGACCAAGAGCTTACCGACTTGAGTTACCTCAATAACTCGCGGCTGTACATAACACTTTCCACATCTCGAATTTGAAGAAATGTTTTGCTAAAGAAGATCTCACTATTCCGTTAGACGAAATCCAAATCAACGAAAAAATTCTATTCATCGAGGAACCCGTCGAAATAATGGATCGTGAGGTTAAAAGACTTAAGCAAAACAAGATACCAATTGTTAAGGTTCGATGGAATGCCCGTAGAGGACCCGAGTTCACCTGGGAACGAGAAGATCAGATGAAGTAGAAATACCCACACTTATTTCCAGAAGATACGTCGACACCTCCAACTGCTTAAAATTTCGGGACGAAATTTATTTAACGGGTAGGTACTGTAGTGACCCGAACTTTTCCATGTTTATATATATTAAATGAAATTGATATTTACATGATTAAGTGTTTTCAACATGTTAAGCAATCAAACTTGTTAAGACTTGATTAATTAAAATAGGTTTCATGTAGACAATTGACCACCCAAGTTGACCGGTGATTAACACTTGTAAAAACTATATGATGACATATATATGGATATATATATATATATATATATATATATATATATATATATATATATATATATATATATATATATATATATATAGTTAACATGATATTATGATAAGTATGTATCTCATTAGGTATTTTAACACTGAGTTATATACATAAAAATGAGCCTATTGAATTAAGAAACTCAAAAACGATATATATAACGATTATCGTTATATCAACGTCTTACTAATTACATATGAATCATATTAAGATATTGATACACTATGTTTAACATGATAAAATAATAATTAAGTATATCATTAAGTATGTTAACAATGAACTACATATGTAAAACAAGACTACTAACTTAATGATTTCGAAACGAGGCATATATGTAACGATTATCGTTGTAACGACATTTAATTGTATATATATCATATTAAGATATATTAATACATCATAATATCATGATAATGTAATAATTTAACATCTCTTTAGATATAATAAACAATGGGTTAACAACATTTAACATGATCGTTAACCTAAAGGTTTCAAAACAACACTTACATGTAACGACTAACGACGACTTAACGACTCAGTTAAAATGTATATACATGTAGTGTTTTAATATGTATTTATACACTTTTGAAAGACTTCAAGACACTTATCAAAATACTTCTACATAACAAAAATGCTTACAATTACATCGTTCAGTTTCATCAATAATTCTACTCGTATGCACCCGTATTCGTACTCGTACAATACACAGCTTTTAGATGTATGTACTATTGGTATATACACTCCAATGATCAGCTCTTAGCAGCCCATGTGAGTCACCTAACACATGTGGGAACCATCATTTGGCAACTAGCATGAAATATCTCATAAAATTACAAAAATATTAGTAATCATTCATGACTTATTTACATGTAAACAAAATTACACATCCTTTATATCTAATCCATATACCAATGACCAAAAACACCTACAAACACTTTAATTCTTCAATTTTCTTCATCTAATTGATCTCTCTCAAGTTCTATCTTCAAGTTCTAAGTGTTTTTCATAAATTCTACAAGTTCTAGTTTCATAAAATCAAGAATACTTCCAAGTTTACTAGCTCACTTCCAATCTTGTAAAGTGATCATCCAACCTTAAGAAATCCTTGTTTTTTACAGTAAGATATCATTCTAAATCAAGGTAATACTCATATACAAACTTTGATTCAATTCCTATAACTATAACTATCTTAATTCGAGTGATAATCTTACTTGAACTTTTTTTTGTGTCATGATTCTACTTCAAGAACTTTCAAGATATCCAAGATCTTTTGAAGCTGGATCATTTCTTGTCACTTCTAGTAGGTTTACCTACTAAACTTGAGGTAGTAATGATGTTCATAACATCATTCGATTCATACATATAAAACTATCTTATTCGAAGATTTGAACATGTAATCACTAGAACATAGTTTAGTTAATTCTAAACTTATTCGCAAACAAAAGTTAATCCTTCTAACTTGACTTTTAAAATCAACTAAACACATGCTCTATATCTATATGAAATGCTAACTTAATGATTTAAAACCGGAAAACACGAAAAACACCGTAAAACCGGATATACGCCGTCGTAGTAACAGCGCGGGTTGTTTTGGGTTAGTTAATTAAAAACTACGATAAACTTTGATATAAAAGTTGTTCTTCTGGGAAAATGATTTTTCTTATGAACATGAAACTATATCCAAAAATCGTGGTTAAACTCAAAGTGGAAGTATGTTTTCCAAAATGGTCATCTAGACGTCGTTCTTTCGACTGAAATGACTACCTTTACAAAAATGACTTGTAACCTGTATTTCCGACTATAAACTTATATTTTTTCTGTTTAGATTCATAAACTTAAGTTCAATATGAAACCATAGCAACTTGAAACACTCAAAACGGATTTAAAACGAAGAAGTTATGGGTAAAACAAGATTGAATATTTTTGCTTGTTGTAGCTACGTGAAAATTGGTAACAAATTTATATTAATCATATCCTAGCTAACTTATATTGTATTATCCATGTATTCTAATATATTATGTAATCTTGGGATACCATAGACACGTATTCAAATGTTTTGACATATCATATCGACCCATCTATATATATTATTTGGAACAACCATAGACACTCTATATGCAGTAATGTTGGAGTTAGCTATACAGGGTTGAGATTGATTCCAAAAATATATATACTTTGAGTTGTGATCTAGCCTGAGACGTGTATACACTAGGTCATGGATTGATTCAAGATAATATATATCAATTTATTTTTGTACATCTAATTGTAGACAACTAGTTGTAGGTTACTAACGAGGACAGCTGACTTAATAAACTTAAAACATTAAAACGTATTAAAAATGTTGTAAATATATTTTGAACATACTTTGATATATATGTACATATTTGTTATAGGTTCGTGAATCGACCAGTGGTCAATTCTTACTTCCCGACGAAGTAAAAAATCTGTGAAAGTGAGTTATAGTCCCACTTTTAAAATCTAATATTTTGGGACGTGAATACGTGCAGTTTTATAAATGTTTTATGAAATAGACACAAGTAATTGAAACTACATTATATGGGTGAATGATCGAAGCCGAATATGCCCCATTTGCTTGGTAACCTAAGAATTAGTAAACCGATCTACTAATTGATGCGAATCCTAAAGATAGATCTATTGGGCCTAACGAACCCCATCCAAAGTACCGGATGCTTTAGTACTTTGAATTTATTTTTATCATGTCCGAAGGATTTCCCGGAATGATAGGGGATATTCTTATATGCATCTTGTTAATGTCGGTTACCAGGTGTTCACCATATGAATGAATTTTATCTCTATGTATGGGATGTATATTGAAATATGAAATCTTGTGGTCTATTATTATGATTTGATAATATATAGGTTAAACCTATAACTCACCAACATTTTTGTTGACGTTTTAAGCATGTTTATTCTCAGGTGATTATTAAGAGCTTCCGCTGTTGCATACTAAAATAAGGACAAGATTTGGAGTCCATGCTTGTATGATATTATGTACAAACAGCATTCAAGAAACTTATTTTTGATGTAATATATTCTTATTGTAAACCATTATGTAATGGTCGTGTGTAAACAGTATATTTTAGATTATCATCATTTGATAATCTACGTAATGCTTTTTAAACCTTTATCGATAAAATAAAGGTTATGGTTGTTTTAAAAATGAATGCAGTCTTTGAAAAACGTCTCATATAGAGGTCAAAACCTCGCGATGAAATCAATTAACATGGAACGTTTATAATCAATATGAACGGGACATTTCATGTGGGAATATTTGATAATGCTAAAAACGAACATATTTTCATAGCATTATCCCTCAAGAAAGACGAGCTTTTAGTTGCAATTGTTCTATTTACAAGTGATATTCGTTTAAATAATAAAAGGTGAAGACAAAAGACAGATTCGACGAATTGAAGACGCAAACGACCAAAAAGCTAAAAAGTACAAAGTACAATTGATAATGCTAAAAACGAACATATATTTCATATATTATCCCTCAAGAAAGACAAGCTTTTAGTTGCAATTGTTCTATTTACAAGTAATATTCGTTTAAATAATAAAAGGTGAAGACAAAAGACAGATTCGACGAATTGAAGACGCAAACGACTAAAAAGCTCAAAAGTACAAAGTACAATCAAAGTAGTTCAAATTATTGATGAGAAACGTCTCAAAATTACAAGAGTACAAGTCGCAAAACACAAAGTACAAGATATTAAATTGTACGCAAGGACGTTCGAAAATCCGGAACCGGGACCAAAGTCAACTCTCAATGCTCGACGCAACGGACTAAAAATTACAAGTCAACTATGCACATAAATATAATATAATATTTAAATAATTCTTAAAATTATTTATATATTATATTTATTTATTAAACCGTCGGCAAACTAGAAAACAAAGACATGTGAACTTTCCCAGCTGGCCATGCGATCGCATGGATGAAAAATCCAGCCCAGGTCCTATAAATTCCACGTGTTTTGGCCAAAATAGAACGATCTATCTCTCTATCTCACTCGTATAATATATATATATATATATATATATATATATATATATATATATATATATATATATATATATATTATAATTTTAATTTTAATTTTAATTTTAATTTTAAATTCTAATAATTAGGGTATGTTAGCGAATGTTGTAAGGGTGTAAGTCGAAATTCTGTCCGTGTAACGCTACGCTATTTTTAATAATTGTAAGTTATGTTCAACCTTTTTAATTTAATGTCTCGTAGCTAAGTTATTATTATGCTTATTTAATGCCGAAGTAATCATGATGTTGGGCTAAATATTAAAATTGGGTAATTGGGCTTTGTACCATAATTGGGGTTTGGACAAAAGAACGATACTTGTAGAAATTAGACTATGGGCTATTAATGGGTTTTATATTAACTAAATGATACCTCGTTGATTTAATATATAGACTTATAATTTGACGTATTTATATATAACCACATACGCTTGACTGGGTACGGTGGGCGGGATATCTATAAATACCAATAATTGTTCATTTTACCGGACACGGGATTGGATTAATAGTTAATAGACTTGTTGAAATTGGGGTGGATTACATTCAAGGGTAATTGGTGTAATTGTTAATAAAGTAGTAAAACCTTGGTCTACACGCAGTCGATAACCTGGTGTATTCATTAAACAAAGTATTAAGACCTTGTTACAATTCGAATCCCCAATTAGTTGGAATATTTGACTTCGGGAATAAGAATAATTTGACGAAGACTTTCGCACTTTATGATTATGACTGATGGACTATTATGGACAAATCCGTATAGACATATCGAATAATCCAGGACAAAGGACAATTAACCCATGAGAATAAACTCTAAACAACGCGTCGAACATCATGATTACGGAAGTTTAAATAAGCATAATTCCTTTATTTCATATTTAATTGCACTTTTAATTATCGCACTTTTATTTACTGTCAATGTATTTAATTGCACTTTTAATTATCGTACTCTTTAATTATCGTCATTTTATTTATCGCACTTTTATTTATCGCAATTTCATTATCGTTATTTACTTTACGCTTTAAATTAAGTTATATTTATTTTTAATATTTTACATTAGGTTTTAACTGCGACTTAAGTTTTAAAATCGACAAACCGGTCATTTAAATATGTAAAAACCCCCTTTTATAATAATAATACTACTTATATATATTTTTGTATTTTTACAATTATAAGTTAAAAATATAGCGTTAAGCTTGTTTAAAAGATCCCTGTGGAACGAACCGGACTTACTAAAAACTACACTACTGTACGGTTAGGTACACTGCCTATAAGTGTTGTAGCAAGGTTTAGGTATATCCACTCTATAAATAAATAAATCACTTGTGTAAAATTGTATCGCATTTAATAGTATTTCCTTGTAAAAATTAATAGTATTTTATACACCACCTCGCACACATCAAGTATTTTTGGCGCCGCTGTCGGGGAATCTCTTGTTTAAACGACGGAAACGCAACGCTATATAAAAAAAATTATTAGAGTTTTATTAAGTTTTTATTAAAAATATACGTTTTTTTAAAAAAATATAAAAAATATATATATATAAAAAATATATAAAAAGAAAAATATCTATATATTTATTTTTAAGAGTTTGTTTAAAATATATAAAGTTAAAAAGGTATTTTTATTTCTATTTTAGTTTTTAAATATAAGTATTTTATTATTTTGAAATTTCAGAGATCCTGAACCCGATTCAAATTTCCAATTCAAATTCAGTCAACCAAGTACTCCAATTCAAATTTCCGATAATCCATTTTTTGAACCCGACCTCACAATTGAGAATCCGGAGGATATTCAGGGACAATTCAGAGATCCTGAACCATTAATCTTTCCTCCGGAACCACCAATCATTCAAACAGAGATTGTTGAGGAACCTACCATTAAATCAGAATCCTATAGTGATTCAGATTCAACAAATTCAATCATGGAGAATCTGGAACCTCTAAGTATGGAAGACCGAATGAGAGCTAAAAGCACTGGCCAAGGTCACGCAATTACTCAAACAGGCATTAATGCACCATATTATGAAATCAAAGGACAAATTCTACACATGGTAACAAATCAATGCTAATTTAGTGGTGCGCCGAAGGAAGATCCAAATGAACATCTTCGTACATTTAATAGGATCTGTACTCTATTTAAAATAAGAGAAGTGGAGGATGAACAGATATATCTCATGTTATTTCCCTGGACTTTAAAGGGAGAAGCCAAAGATTGGTTAGAATCGTTACCTGAAGGGGCGATTGATACATGGGACGTTTTAGTTGAAAATTTTCTTAAACAATTCTTTCCGGCATCTAAAGCCGTAAGACTTCAAGGAGAAATTGTTACATTCATTTAAAAGCCAAATGAAACTCTATATGAAGCATGGACAAGATTTGGAAAATTATTGAGGGGATGTCTGCAACATGGTTTAGACACTTGTCAAATAGTACAAATATTCTACCTAGGATGCGACATCACTACAAGGAAAGACATCGATATAGCAGCTAGTGGTTCCATTATGAAGAAAACAGCAACTGATGCTTACAAAATCATTGATAACACAGCCTCCCACTCACATGAGTGGCACCAAGAAAAAGATATCGTTAAATCATCTAAAGCAGCTAGAGCCGATTCTAGCCATGACTTAGATTCCATTTCCGCAAAGATAGATGTTGTCGAGAGACAAAAAGAAAAGATGACTAAAGATATTCACTCAATACGAATTAGTTGTGAGCAGTGTGGAGGACCACATTTAACAAAAGATTGTCTCAGTATTGAACTAACAATGGAACAAAGAGAGAATGTTTCATACATAAACCAAAGGCCTGGAAATAATTATCAGAATAATTATCAACCGCCAAGACCAATCTACAATCAAAATCAGAATTATAACCGAAATGTTCCATACAACAACCAATAAGGTCCTAGTAATCAACAAGTATCCAATAATACTTACAACCAGCAAAGACCTAATTTTCAAAATAAACTACCACAAACCGATGATAAAAAGCCAAATTTTGAAGATATGATGTCAAAGCTAGTTGAATCTCAAACACAGTTTTTCACATCTCAGAAACAAAAAAATGAACAAAATGCTCAAGCATTTAGAAATCAACAAACTTCTATTCAAAATTTGGAACAAGAAGTGAGCAACCTAGCAAGGTTGATACGTGAAAGAAAACTGGGAAGTTTACCTAGTGATACAAATGCTAACCCCCAGAATGAAACAGCTAAAGCCATTACCACAAGAAATGGTATTACACTTAAACCACCTGAAATGCCTGTAATCTCTGATGAAGCTATTCCTACTCCACAAAAACCACAACCTGAACAAGATAAGGAAAAAGAACTGGTAGTTGAAAAGGTTAATAAAGATAACACAGTTAAAGCTAAACCTTATGTTAAACCATACCAACCACCACTTCCTTACCCGAGTAAAATGAGAAAAGAGAGACTTGAAGCCGAGCAATCCAAATTCTTGGATATGTTTAAACAAATAAATGTCAATCTTCCTTTCATTGATGTGATTTCAGGAATGCCTAGATATGCTAAATTTCTGAAAGATCTAATCACGAATAGAAAGAAATTGGAAGAACTCTCGGCTGTTACAATGAATGCTAATTGTTCTGCAGTGCTGTTGAATAAGATACCAGAAAAATTATCAGATCCAGGAAGTTTCACGATTCCATGTTTTCTGGGTAGTCTTAGTTCAATAGAAGCATTGGCAGACTTAGGTGCTAGTATAAATTTAATGCCGTATTCACTATACGCTAAACTAGACCTTGGAGAATTGAAACCAACACGAATAAGTATACAACTAGCCGATCGATTAGTAAAATATCCTAGAGGGATAATGGAGAACATGCTAGTTAAAGTTGGTACTTTAGTATTTCCAGTAGATTTTGTTATTCTGGACATGGAAGAAGATTCTCGAGTTCCTCTCATATTAGGAAGACCATTTTTAAATACGGCTAAAGCAATAATAGACGTGTTTGGTAAGAAACTGACCCTAAGTATAGAGGACGAGAGTGTTACCTTTTCAGTTAATAGAGCAATGCAACAACCGCAATCTGCAGATGATACATGTTATTATATTCAAACTATAGATTCACATGCAGAATTGTTAGAAGAATTTCCAGAATTACAAGGAACAGGAGAATGTTCTTTAGGAGAAGGAACTGAACCAATTGATGAAACTGAAATGTTAGCTACACTTATGGCTAATGGATATGAACCAACAACAGAAGAAATTCAAATGCTAAAAGAAGAAGACAGATATCGATATAAATCATCGATAGAAGAACCACCGACATTAGAGTTAAAGCCACTTCCAAACCATTTGGAATACGCTTATTTACATGGTGAATCTGAATTACCTGTAATAATATCGTCTTCTCTTACTGAAAATGAAAAATCTAAACTCATTTCTGTGTTAAAAGCTCATAAACCAGCTATTGCATGGAAAATTCATGATATTAAAGGAATAAGTCCTTCGTATTGCACACATAAAATCCTTATGGAAGAAGGTCATAAAACTTATGTGCAACGCCAACGAAGACTAAATCCGAATATGTAAGATGTTGTTAAGAAAGAAATTATTAAACTGCTTGATGCAGGTTTAATTTATCCAATTTCTGATAGTCCATGGGTAAGCCCAGTTCAATGCGTACCTAAGAAGGGTGGCATGACTGTCATCACAAATGAAAAAAATGAGCTTATTCCTACTAGGACTGTAACAGGATGGCGTGTTTGTATTGATTATAGAAAATTAAATGGCGCCACCAGAAAAGATCACTTTCCCTTACCTTTCATTGATCAAATGTTGGAAAGATTAGCCGGAAATAGTTACTATTGTTTTCTTGATGGTTTTTCCGGATATTTTCAAATTCCAATAGCACCCGAGGACCAAGAGAAAACCACATTCAAGTGCCCTTATAGTACTTTTGCTTACAAACGCATGCCATTTGGACTTTGCAATGCCCCTGCAACCTTTCAAAGGTGCATGATGGCAATTTTTCACGACATGATAGAAGAATGCATGGAAGTATTCATGGATGACTTTTCAGTCTTCGGTGATACATTTGAATCATGTCTAGTCAATCTTGAACAAATGCTTATTAGATGCAAAAAATCAAATCTAGTACTTAATTGGGAGAAATGCCATTTCATGGTTAAAGAAGGCATCGTTCTTGGTCATAAAATTTCAAAGGAAGGAATTGAAGTGGATAGAGCTAAAGTAGATGTAATTGCTAAACTTCCACATCCCACTAATGTTAGAGGAGTTAGAAGTTTTCTAGGGCATGCCGGTTTTTACCGACGTTTCATAAAAGATTTTTCTAAAATTGCCACTCCTATGAACAAACTCCTTGAAAAAGATACTCCATTCATCTTTTCAGATGAATGCATCAATTCTTTTAATATTCTTAAAGAAAAACTCACTAATGCGCCGATCATGATAACTCCAAATTGGAATCTACCGTTTGAACTAATGTGCGATGCAAGTGATTTTGCAATGGGAGCCGTTTTAGGACAAAGGATTGAAAAACGATTTCAACCTATACATTATGCTAATAAGACGTTACAAGGAGCACAAACGAATTATACAACAACTGGAAAAGAACTCCATGCTATTGTCTTTGCTTTTGACAAATTTCGTTCATATCTCGTTCTAGCTAAAACGGTGGTCTATACCGATCATTCTGCTCTTAGATACCTATTTTCGAAACAAGATGCCAAACCAAGATTAATCCGTTGGATCTTACTCTTACAAGAGTTTGATATTGAAATCCGAGATAAAAAGGGAGCAGAAAATCTCGCCGCTGATCATCTTTCTCGTCTTGAAAATCCTGAATTAGAAGTTCTAAATGAATCAGCCATACAAGACAACTTTCCTGATGAATATCTATTGAAGATAGATTATAATGAAATTCCATGGTTTGCAGACTATGCAAACTACTTAGTATGTGGATTCCTTGAAAAAGGATTATCGTACCAAAAACGAAAGAAATTCTTTAGTGATATAAAACACTATTTCTGGGAAGATCCACATTTATTCAAAAGTTATCCCGATGGAATAATACCCCGATGTGTATTCGAAGATGAAGCTAGTAAAATATTAAACCATTGTCACACATAACCAACAGGAGGGCATTATGGGCCTCAACTCACAGCAAGAAAAGTTTACGACGCTGGATTCTATTGGCCTACAATTTTCAAAGACGCACACCTTCTTTGAAAATCCTGTGATGCTTGTCAAAGGGCCGAAAAAATAAGTCAACGTGATGAAATGCCACAAAATATCATTCAAGTATGTGAAGTATTTGACATTTGGGGTATTGACTTTATGGGTCCATTTCCAAAATCTCATAATAATCTCTACATTCTCGTTGCCATTGATTATGTATCTAAATGGGCGGAAGCACAAGCTCTCCCAACTAACGATGCATGAGTTGTAGTCAACTTCTTAAAACGTATTTTTGCTAGGTTTGGAACACCGAAAGCTTTAATAAGTGATTAGGGTACTCATTTTTGTAATAATCAACTTGAGAAAGTTCTCAAAAGATATGGAGTAACTCATAAAATCTCAACCGCTTATCATCCACAAACAAGTGGACAAGTTAAAAATACCAACCGAGCTTTAAAACGTATTCTAGAGAAAACCGTAGGATCAAATCCGAAGGAATGGTCCATGAAATTGGAGGATGCACTCTGGGCTTTTAGAACAGCCTACAAAACTCCAATTGGAACCACAACTTTTAAACTCGTTTACGGAAAAGCATGTCATCTTCTAGTAGAAATTGAACACAAAGCATTTTGGGCTTTGAAGACATGTAATCTTGATTTACATGAAGCCGGACGTCTACGATTAAGTCAACTAAACGAATTAGAAGAATTAAAACATGAAGCATACAAAAATTTGTTAATCTATAAAGAAAGAATGAAGAAATGGCATGATAAAAGAATCAGAAGTTCAAAATAATTTAAAAAAGGAGACAGAGTTCTTCTTTTCAATTCACGATTCAAGCTATTTCCTGGAAAATTGAAATCAAGATGGTCTGGACCATTTATAGTCAAAAGAGTTTTCCCATACGGAACAATAGAGTTAATAAATTCAAATGGGATTGAATTTAAAGTTAATGATCACAGAGTTAAACATTACATACATGGTCCGATGGAAGTTGACAATGAAGTCAATCATAATTCCACCACCCAAGAAAACCTTCAAAATGAAAGCATTTATATGTTATCAACAACATATGAAAAATCAAAATTGGTAAATAGGGAGGATTCAAATTGGAGTGATGAAGAAGAATTCCTATATAAACCTTCCATTCCAAGAAATGAAGAAAAAGAAGTTCAAATAGAAGTGAAAGAACCAAGAAAAGAACACCCGAAAAAGGTTTACAAACCAACTCGACTTACTAAAGCAGGAGACCCGGGTGAATTTATCATTTCTTGCTTGCTTAATGATGGTGTTGTATATAATGGACTCGCAGATTTAGGAGCAAGTGCAAATATTATGCCTCTTTCCTTAAACAAAAGATTAGGTATGGGTAAATTAAAACCAACCAAAATAGGTGTTCAATCATTTGACCTAACCATTAAACACCCGGTTGGAATAGCAAATAATTTACTTGTTAACGTGGGAAGTTTGACCTTTGTTGCAAACTTCATAGTGATTAATATGGAGGAAAACCTTGATATTCCTCTAATTTTAGGTCGCCCATTTTTAGCAACCACCGAGGCGTTCATTGATGTAAGAAAAGGTAGAATGACACTTAAGGATGGTGATAAATCGATCACCTTTGTGAACCGAAAGTTTAGATCTCCACCAACCAAAACTGTTAGACCAATAAAAATACATAAGTGTGGGGAAGATGAAGAAACACTTAATGATGATCCGATCACAAAGAACCCCGTTGATGATACGAAATTAGATGAACCTGTTTTTAACAGTTCAACGAAGAAACTTTATAAACGGATTCACGATGCTAGGATTAAGGGAAACTTTAAGTTATGTAACCGATTAGTATCCAATTTATCGCCAAAATAAAAGGCAATGTTAGTTGAATTTGTGAAAGTTACGGAGGAAATCAACAAATGGATTGAAGCAAAAGTCAGAGATATACAAGTTGTTGATGATCCAATTGAAAATAACGTTAATCACAATTTCAACACCACATCTCGTGGGGAGGTTCGAATCTTTTTAGGGTAATATGTATTTCTGTTAGAGTTAGATATTCTGTTTTCGTGTAGTTCTCGAGAATGGAATCCGAATGGTCTTTCCCTAGCAGACCCTAAAGAACTAGTCTTCTCCCCCCATTCTGAATTTTTATTTTTTAGGTTTTACGAGATGAAGAATTCCTGTGAACTGAACCATGGTCTAATGCTACACGCTTTGATCACTAAACGTAATAATGACACACTCCCGAGTGACCTGGTATCAGTAATAAGAGCCAAATTGGACGGAGTAAGAAAAGAACTCAGAAACGATCATAATAAGTTACATTTTAGTAAAGGAAAATCAAAATTCGCAGCGAAAAGAAGAGCGCGACACCTTGAAAGATGTCACAAATGCGGAAAATGGTCACACTAAGGTAAATGCTCGACGAATCAGACATATTCCAATACCGAGTTCGTTACTTTATGTAGAGAAGGACCGTTCATATGTTTCGAAGAAAAATCGTTGAATGCTCGAGGTTATGCCTATGTAGCTATGGAAAACCAATTAGTCCGACTATCTTATGAGTGGGCTAAAGCAGGTCACTGAGAATTCTATCTCACAGGTAAGTATGTACAGTTTTTATTTTTATTTTATTGCTTTTAACCTTTTGATAATAAACGCTAAATCGTTCGCTATAAAGTATTAAATTGGTATTCAATAAAATTAGGTTTTGCGACCGAAATTATTGATATCATACAAAAGTTTATTACATCACTGCGAAATTTACCGTTTATTCTTAAGGTATAAATATCTTTAATCGATCAAACCAAAATATTTCAAAAATTCGTCATGAGTTAAACTAGGTTATGGAACCGAAATTACTTTACCGAAAAGATGGGCGTATATTTTTGATAATATTTGATTGATTAAAGTGGGATAAAAGACCAAAAAGATTTTAAATTTTATTTTTACTTTGTTTTTAAAATTAATATTAAATTATTAATGTAACTTTTTAAAATCAATATATTTAAGTTTGTAAATATTTGAAAATTTTATGTTTTTAATATAAGTTTGTATGTATAAAAACAATAATATAATATAAATTTGGTGTGAATTTTTAAAATTTTAATAATATAAATTTTTAATTTTATGCATTTTAAATTTAAGTTTGGTGTGAATTTAAAAACAAAAATTTACTTTATTTCGCTAAGTTAAAAAAAGTGATTTTTAAAATTCGTCGTGAGTTGAAAACTAGATCGTTGAACCGAAATTGCTCTACCCAAGGGAGGGACGAGAACATTTATTATCATTATTTTTAATCTTATTGAATTAAAGTATGCCAAAAACATTTAAAAAACCCAAAAATCTTTGCTTTTAAAACTGAGCTTTGAATTGACAAATTTTAAAATTTTGTCGAGGGACGGACTAGGATAACGATCCGAAACGCCCTTATCCTAAAAAGAAACAAATTTTTAAAATTTAATTTAATTTAATTATATGTTTTATTAGTAAAGGTTTCATAAATAAAAAAAAATATAGCAGACCCATGCGATCGCATGGGTTTTGAACTGCAATTCCATGCGATCGCATGGATAGAAAAATCTGGCCAGGTACAAAACTCTTAGTGAGTTCTGCTCTGCACCACTCCACCACACACAAACACCCGAAAATTCTCCCAAATCACCTCTAAAATTCGCAATTTTTCACCATAATTCGTCAAATTTCTCGCTCTAATCATGAAATTGTTCATAAGCTTATCAAAAAGGGTAACAATTTCACCCCTAAATCTCTTTAAATTTGATTTTAAGTGTTCTTGAGCTATATTTTTCGTAATTTGATTTTGTTAGTTTCTAGTGTAATTAGAGTTAAATTGCTAGTATTTTATGCATGTATAACCTAGATTGATACTATTTAATATGATTTGAAGCCAAAAACTTCAAAATTTTTAGGAATCTAGGGTTTGTGTTCTTTAGCAATTTGGGGTTTTTTGATATAAACAGGTTATGGCCAATTTTTTTCATGAATTATTGCTAAATTAAGTAGTGTAACATGTTTAGGTAGCTAAATGATTTAAACTTTGATCCTAAACATGATTTTTGAGAATTAAAGTGGACTTTTTAGGTCCAAAATTCATGAACTTGATTAATTTGATATAATTGTCATTCGAGACTTGTTTAATTGCTAGTAATGACTATTTTGACATGTTATTTGAGTTAAATGCTTATGAACTTTGTATACATTTTCATATATGCTTATTTGAAAAAGTGTAGAATTGTAAAAATTGTGAAAATGTGTATAAGTTTAATTTTTATTGAACATGTTATTGTAATTGTTTCAATTTGTTATTTTGCTAACACTAATGCATATTTGGATGCACAAATTTTGTGTTTAATGTGTTTTGTAGAGATTTACAGATACTGATGGTGCAACCTCATCATCCAGGCAACCTGCTCCATAACCTGAACCAGAAATGCAATATGAACCAGAACAAGAAAAACAACAGGAACCACAACAACAGCCTGATCAACACGTACCTTATTATGATCCGCTACAATTTGTTGATGCCTTTATAGTATTTCCGATACATCCGCCAGTAGAATACCCAACAATTCCTGAACACACGTTGAATCCTAATCTGAGATTCGATAGAAGCTGGAGGGATTACTCGGCATATCAAAGTAACAAATTCAAACTGCTACCGAAAAATGTAGAAGTGCCAAGGGTAATCGATTGGGAGCCTTTGGAAAGGGTTCAACTTGCTAACTCAGTTAGACAGCATCTAATCCAAAGGTATGGCAGTTCTTCTTTTATCGATTGAGAACGTATATTCACCATTCATAGACCTGTATATAAGGAATGGTGTGTTGAGCTCATGAGTACTATAGCGTTAATTGTAGATGTAGATAGATTAGATGATAGAAGTTTTCTTAGATTTATACTTGGCTGTAGGATGTACAGGATGTCCATGCTGGACATGGCCAGGGCTTTACAGATATATACTCCTGGTGAATTACTACTACCCGATTGTATGAATTTGATTTATCATGGTGAAAGGGTAGATAGGAATATTGACGCGAATGCCGTCTGGAGGCGTATGTCAAACTATAATTTTTTTACACTGGGAGGAAAACACTCCTACTTACATATTAACAAAGACGAGCTTCGTATAATTCATAGATTTCTGGCTAACTCGATTACACAGAGAGGTCACAACAAGGAGAAAATGACCTTACATGATTTATTTTACCTAAAGTGTATTCGAGACCCAAGAAGCTTTGTTAATATCCCTTACTGTGTTGGTTTTTATTTGTCTAAGATGGTGGAAGGAATACAGGAAGGGGGGATAATAGGAGGAGGTATTTTTGTTACTCTCATTGGAGAGTATTTAGGTGTAGATAGGGACCAAGGGGGTCCACTTTTGGAATGTAGGGAATAGGTTGAGCCTTTAGGATTGAAGGTCTATCAGGGTGCTAAGGTATTAAAGAGCAGACGAAACCAGCCAGTACCCTATGAAGGTAGTCATCCTCAGGTAGAGAGAGTTTCAGATGAGGAAATGGAGGAAGCGGATGACATTAGGGATGTCATTAGGGAGGCTATGATTGACGTCTACCAGCGTGTAGATGAGGTAGATATGACAAACGGGGAGAGATTTAGTCGGATGGAGCAGTGGCAAGCCCGGAATGATTACGTGCATTCCAGGCAACGACAGCATGATAGATGGGACTATCATCAGCGTCAGATTATGAGCCGGCTGTCACCTCAGGATCAATACGTTCTGACCCGACCTACTTACTATCCTCCACACCAGCCCGAGATGAGACCACCGTATACTCTCTACGATCCTAACCAGGCTTACCAGTACACCTATCACCAACCATGAAACCCGGACATGAACTGGAACCCCTATCCAGATTGACATAGTTCCTGTTGGTGATTTCTATAATTTTTATCTTTTTATTATTTCTATTTATTTATGTTTAAACACATTATATTTTGATACTTTTATGTAAGTTTAATATTCTTATTATGTTGTACTAATATTTCATATTTGATTTGAAAGTGGGATTTTAAGCCCCATTTCAAATTACCATGCATGTTTATATTTGTATGTATGTATATTGTCAATTGTACACAACAGGGTAAAACAGCGCATTTTCAAAGACTGGCATTAAGTTAAGCAAAAGCTAGTACTTTTGACGACAAAACGAAAAACAAATGTGATGTAACAACAAGACGGAATGAACAAATGATGTGCACCATTTATCATTCAACAAACAAACGCCAATATGTTTGAAAACTTTGGTAAAATTTAATCATTTTTCTACGCTAATCACCCTCAATAATTTAAATTGTTACTGATTTCTTGCAAATGAGGGCATTGCAAGATCTTAAGTGTGGGAAGGGGTTAAATTCTTTCGAATTTTTAAAATTTTTAACTTAAAACACTTGGTTACCATTAAAAATACTAGTAACGCAGTAGTTGTATTGGAATCTAGTGCTCTCTGATAATAAAGAACAGCCCTAGTCTTATATACTGACTACCCAATTCTAGTAAAATTTTCAAAATTTTCAATTAAATGAACTCAAAATCATGTTTATACATATTTATGAACGATAAAACTAGGTGTTAACACCGAAATTATTGTTACCTCGGAAAGGACATAAATTGAGAAACAACCCAAAATGTTAGAATTCATTTAAAATGGAATAGAGGACAATAAAAAGGCAAAGAAAGGAAAATAAAAGCCAAGTGTGGGAAAAATTTACCAAGTTCTTTAAAACATATATCACATATTTTGTACAAAGATACTTTTGTTTTGGACAAAATTAACCGTTTTACCCGGTAAATTGTAAGATATTTGAAAGAAAGATGGATCTACACGATGAATCAATTCCATCATAAAAAGGAAGTAAAGTCTTCTGAAAAAGAAACGCGCTTCTTGATTTAGGTCATGAAGTTATCGTCCAGACCAGTTGTAGAGTCTACGAAAAACCTTGAAAAGTTTTCTCGAAAATCAGCAGGAAATCCACGGACCTCAGCATCAAACAGGGTCGCCAAGTGGTCAGACTTATCCTAACCATGAGAGGATCTGTCTCGTAAAATGGGGAGGACGCCGTGCAAATTAGCTTGATAAGACTAATGAATCAGACCCCCAGAAAGGATAATCTCCTTAAAGATCAAAAATCAGATTTTAAGACTGATATTACTTAATCCTAGAGATTGACCTTAAAGATTGAGAATTACAAACTCATGGAATTCGATGATATCTAAACTCGAGCTTGAACGAGAAAATATTTTGATGAAAATTACAAACCGATTTGTTTTCTGAAAACCCATTTTCAATGCGTTCATTACCATTGAACGTAAAATCCTAGGAATTCACCTGGAATTTATTAGGTCACCTGAACCAAATCGGGTGTCAACCGTAAGAACGGTGGTTGCATAGTATGGTCGAAGACAGGACCTTGTGCCAGACCGAAAAATTATAAGGGTGAGCTTTACTATTGCTCCTACCAAGGATAGTAATTGCATCCGACACGTTATAGACCATAATTATAAGCATGTCAGGGGACATTGCCTTAACAGTTGCTTGTTCACCGCTTTCCTTTACAACCGAACGGTAGTTTACTGAAAGGTAATATACGGAGCAAGTATACTGGACGTGTTGCTTTTCCAATACAAGGTTAGCAAGTGGGTGACACAAAACCGCAAGTTTTGAGCTAAAATTTTCAAATCTGAAACCCACAAAACCCACAAAAACAATTTGCAAACACCGGTGAAGGGTTATTCCGGAAAACTTATCTAGGGTAAAATCTAGCTTGAATTCTCAAAAGATCAAATGTTTTCATAAAGATCCAATTTCCTTAACGATCTAAATTTTTATAGTCATGTGGGACTGTAAACCACATCGTTACTACCATTGTTCATACCACCGTATAGAAATCACTGATGTACAAAGTGTGAAGAATAAAGAAGTGATTCTAGTATTTTTATTTCAAGACTATATTGCTTGAGGAGAAGCAACGCTCAAGTGTGGGAATATTTAATAATGCTAAAAACGAACATATATTTCATAGCATTATCCCTCAAGAAAGACAAGCTTTTAGTTGTAATTATTCTATTTACAAGTAATATTCGTTTAAATAATAAAAGGTGAAGACAAAAGACAGATTCGACGAATTGAAGACGCAAACGACTAAAAAGCTCAAAAGTACAAAGTACAATCAAAGTGGTTCAAATTATTGATGAGAAACGTCTCAAAATTACAAGAGTGCAAGTCGCAAAACGCAAAGTACAAGATATTAAATTGTACGCAAGGACGTTCAAAAATCCGGAACCGGGACCAAAGTCAACTCTCAACGCTCGACGCAACGGACTAAAAATTACAAGTCAACTATGCACATAAATATAATATAATATTTAAATAATTCTTAAAATTATTTATATATTATATTTATTTATTAAACCATCGGCAAACTAGAAAACAAAGACATGTGAACTTCCCCAGCTGGCCATGCGATCGCATGGCCTGAAAGAGTTAATTCCATGCAATCGCATGGATGAAAAATCCTGCCCAGGTCCTATAAATTCAACGTGTTTTGGCCAAAATAGAACGATCTATCTCTCTATCTCACTCGTATAATATATATATATATATATATATATATATATATATATATATATATATATATATATATATATATATATATATATATATATATATATATATATATATATATATATATATATATATATATTATAATTTTAATTTTAATTTTAAATTCTAATAATAAGGGTATGTTAGCGAATGTTGTAAGGGTGTAAGTCGAAATTCTGTCCGTGTAAAGCTACGCTATTTTTAATCATTGTAAGTTATGTTCAACCTTTTTAATTTAATGTCTCGTAGCTAAGTTATTATTATGCTTATTTAATGCCGAAGTAATCATGATGTTGGGCTAAATATTAAAATTGGGTAATTGGGCTTTGTACCATAATTGGGGTTTGGACAAAAGAACGACACTTGTAGAAATTAGACTATGGGCTATTAATGGGTTTTATATTAACTAATCGATACCTCGTTGATTCAATATATAGACTTATAATTTGACGTATTTATATATAACTACATACGCTTGACTGGGTATGGTGGGCGGGATATCTATAAATACCAATAATTGTTCATTTTACCGGACACGGGATTGGATTAATAGTTATTAGACTTGTTGAAACAGGGGTGGATTACATTCAAGGGTAATTGGTGTAATTGTTAACAAAGTAGTAAAACCTTGGTCTACACGCAGTCGATAACCTGGTGTATTCATTAAACAGAGTATTAAGACCTTGTTACAATTCGAATCCCCAATTAGTTGGAATATTTGACTTCGGGAATAAGAATAATTTGACGAAGATTTTCGCACTTTATGATTATGTCTGATGGACTATTATGGACAAATCCGTATAGACATATCGAATAATCCAGGACAAAGGACAATTAACCCATGGGAATAAACTAAAAACAACGCGTCGAACATCATGATTACGGAAGTTTAAATAAGCATAATTCCTTTATTTCATATTTAATTGCACTTTTAATTATCGCACTTTTATTTACTGTCATTGTATTTAATTGCTCTTTTAATTATCGTACTCTTTAATTATCGTCATTTTATTTATCGCACTTTTATTTATCGCAATTTCATTATCGTTATTTACTTTACGCTTTAAATTAAGTTATATTTATTTTTAATATTTTACATTAGGTTTTAACTGCGACTTAAGTTTTAAAATCGACAAACCAGTCATTTAAACGGTAAAAACCCCCTTTTATAATAATAATACTACTTATATATTTTTGTATTTTTACAATTATAAGTTAAAAATATAGCGTTAAGCTTGTTTAAAAGATCCCTGTGGAACGAACCGGACTTACTAAAAACTACACTACTGTACGATTAGGTACACTGCCTATAAGTGTTGTAGCAAGGTTTTGGTATATCCACTCTATAAATAAATAAATCACTTGTGTAAAATTATATCGTATTTAATAGTATTTCCTTGTAAAAATTAATAGTATTTTATACACCACCTCGCACACATCAACAATTAAAGTGGTTTAAATTATTGATGAGAAATGTCTAAAAATTACAAGAGTACGAGCCACGAAACGTAAAGTACAAGATATTAAATAGTACGAAAGGACATTCGAAAATCCAAAACCGGGACCAGAGTCAACTCTCAACGCTCGACGCAACGGACTAAAAATTACAAGTCAACTATGCACATGAATATAATATAATATATAATTAATTCTTAAAATTATATATATATTATATTATATATTAAAGCCGTCGACAACAAGAAACAAGCAAATGTGAGCTGTCCCAGGGGGCCATGCGATCGCATGGCCTAGCAGTTATAAACCCATGCAATCGCATGTCAGCAACAGTGAGGCCAGGGTCTATAAACTTCACGTGTTTTGGTCGAATTTTGTACTCCTCTTTCATCAATCTCTCTCTCACGATATATATATATATATATATATATATATATATATATATATATATATATATATATATATATATATATATATATATATATATATATATATATATATATATATATAATTTTAATTTTAATTTAAGATTAATAATAATAAGGGTATGTTAGTGAATGTTGTAAGTGTGTAAGTCGAATTTCTGTCCGTGTAACGCTACGCTATTATTAATCATTGTAAGTTATGTTCAGCCTTTTTAAATTAATGTCTCGTAACTAAGTTATTATTTTGCTTATTTAATGTTGAAGTAATCTTGATGTTGGGCTAAATATTAAGATTGGGTAATTGGGCTTTGTACCATAATTGAGGTTTGGATAAAAGAACGACACTTGTGGAAATTAGACTATGGGCTATTAATGGGCTTTATATTAACTAAATGATACCTCGTTAATTTAATATATAGACTTATAATTTGACGTATTTATATATAACCACATACACTTGACTGGGTACGGTGGACGGTATATCTATAAATACCAATAATTATTCATTTGACCGGACACGGGGATGGATTAACAATCAATAGACTTGTTGAAACAGGGGTGAATTACATACAAGGTAATTGGTGTAATTGTTAATAAAGTAATAAAACCTTGGATTACACGCAATCGATAACCTGGTGTATTCATTAAACAAAGTATTAAGACCTTGTTACAGTTCGAACCCCCAATTAGTTGGAATATTTGACTTCGGGTATAAGGATAATTTGACGAAGACTCTCGCACTTTATATTTATGACTGATGGCCTATTATGGACAAAACCGTATGGACATATCGAATAATCCAGGACAAAGGACAATTAACCCATGGTAATAAATTAAAATCAACACGTCAAACATCATGATTACGGAAGTTTAAATAAGCATAATTCCTTTATTTCATATTTCATCGCACTTTTATTTACTGTCATTTTGTTTATCGTACTTTTAATTATTGCACTTTAATTATCGTTATTTACTTTACGCTTTAAATTAAGTTATTTTTATTTTTTAATATTTTACATTAGGTTTTAACTGCGACTTAAGACATAAAATCGACAAACCGGTCATTAAATGGTAAAAACCCCATTTTATAATAATAATATTACTTATATATATATATATATATATATATATATATATATATATATATATATATATATATATATATATATATATAATATAGTTTTAAAAATATAGCTCTAAACTTGGCTAGTTCCCTGTGGACGAACCGGACTTACTAAAAAATACACTACTGTATGATTAGGTACACTACATATAAGTGTTGTAGCAAGGTTTAGGTATATACACTCTATAAATAAATAAATAACTTGTGTAAAATTGTATCGTATTTAATAGTATTTCGTAGCAAAAATATAACTATTTCGTATACACCTCTACCCATATCAATGATTATGATTATTGTTTATGAAGATTGATTATTAAAAGGATAAGAGATTATAATTATGAGTAATAAGATTAAGCATGTTAAATTATAAGTATTAGGATTAAGTTATGATCATGATTTTGTTATTGATTAATATAGATAAAGGTTATGGATGTATTATAATTATGAACATGTTATGGAAGCTAGTTATTAAGATAATGATAGTGTTAAAAGGTGATGGATAAGGATTTAAAAGTTATAATTAAAAGATTAAGTATGATAAAAATAGTTAAAGGTTTATGGATTGAATATGAAAAAGGTTATGATTGTATGTGATGGTGATAAAGGTTATTAGGTTATGATTAAGATAAAAGGTATGGTTTTATAGATTAATAATGATCATGATGTGATAATAATGCATGCAATGCATGCATACGTACGTATGTACATATGCATATTGTAAGTATATGCTTATGTATATATGTATATATATATATATATACATATATGTACATATGTATGTATATGTACGTGTGTGTGTATGTATGCTATGTTAGTAAAACATAGAAAGAGAAGTAGTTATATGTATATGTAAGTATTATAATAGGTTAGTAAATATAATAATAAAAGTAATAAGTGTATATGTATCAACTTACACTTATATATATGTAACACCTACACCTAATATATATATATATATATATATATATATATATATATATATATATATATATATATATATATATATATATATCATATCATATAGTTATGAACATGTACATGAATAATAATAATAATAATAATAATAATAATAATAATAATAATAATAATGAACATATATGTATGTATCATATAGGTATATATATATACTTGTAACATAATAGTTGATTAATTAAATAATAATACTATTATTAGTAAAACTTATACACCTATCTATATGGTAACATTTAATTATACTAAGTATATTATCACTTATATATCTATATATATAACTAATAATTATAGTAATAACTTGTTATGTGTATACACTTATAACGTAAAGGTTATAGTTAAAGATAAAGTACAAAGACTACAAACATCACCGCTACTTGTGGCCTAGGGTGATCCTTGGTACCATTATGGGACACTTGTGGATCTCGAATGCCAAGACTTAGATTCTGGTCGAGAGATCCTGGACCGCTCGGTAACAATAGATCATTCGAGTGACTTGTATGGTAGCAACGAAGTTTGGACGAGATTGTAAAACATCTTTGTTAAGAATTATAACCCGAACATTTTTAAACTAGAAGCTTACTGTAAGTGGAAGCCTTCCATAAATAGTAAGTTTCCAAATATAGAAACTTTTGAGAAATAGTAACTTTTCTCGAAAACGGTCACTGTTAATATAGTTCGCTATATTAGTAAACAAACTTTATGTCTATTAGACATTAACTAATCGAACATAATATCTCTAGGTTAAGATCTCCGTGTTCAACACTCCGATCATATAACTTGCGTGGAATATCTATCTGCTATTAAGGTGAAGTTCATAGCCCTACTTTTTAACTGTTTCTATTACTTATTTTGAATTTTTGGGGTGAGACACATGCTTCCTTTTAAACTGTTTTATGCTTAGACACAAGTACATGAAAACTTTATTTTGATTAGTTCAAACTGTGCTGCATGCTTTGATTCATGCTAAATCCCTACCATGATATCGTTAATTGCTACGTATAAATGCAAACTTAGTTATTGTGGGTAGGCCTACTTAGAGCGACGTCTCTAACCATTTGACCACTGGTCTTTGGTTACATAATACTGATTTAACTACACGAACGAATAAAGTGATCACGGGGAAACTTTGTTTAGTCTCGATATCATACACCTCAGCACTACTACTAAACTGATTAAACTTTATAATTAAATCTTGTGGTCTAAAAACTTGGTTATTATTGATAAACCTATGTTGCTCACTCAACAATTTTTGGTTGACACTTTAAGCATGTTTTGTCTCAGGTGAATATTGCTAAAGATTATTTGCTATTTGGACTTTGCTGCTTTTGGAGTCCGCATATCATCATTCATATTATCGCATTAGAACATTTTAGATTACATTTAAAGTTTAAGGAGTCATTTTTAATGACTTAACACTTTCCGCTGCTTATAAAATTCATTGGTTTTTAATTATAACGTCTCATATAGAGTCTTTCTCGTTTATACATACTTGTGTTGTGATATTGTGAAGACATATTTCCCCGGCCCTATTTGGGGGTATGACAGAGTGGTATCAAAGCCAGGTTTGTTATAGAGAACTAGGATTGCATATTATGTGTGCCTTATGTGTTAGTTAGGTGCCTTAGCAATCTATAGGACTATAACCTTTCCTGTTTTAGTTTCTAGTGCTTTTTCCCTTACATTTTATTCGTGCTTTCACGTCATCTTTAGAACCTACCTAATTATCTCTCTTTCTTTTCATTTAGGATGTCTCGCCTTAACCCGATTATCATTTTTGACCCCGAGGGATCCTACTCCGAAAGATCTGTCCGCACACCGGCTTATGGACCCTTTTCCCCGCCATTATCACCAACTCACCCAAATTATATCCCTGCTAGTCCACCACACTCCCCTCATTTGGAAGAATCCCACACTAATGCTAACTATGATGGGGATGATGAGGAGGAAGAGTTTGTAGAAGAAGATGTGGAAGAGGAGCCTTCTAAGGAAGAACCCGAGGAAGAATCCAAGTCCGAGCCCTCCGTTGCCTTACCTCCTTCTTTAAAAAGAAAGGAACCCGAAACATCAAAAACCGAGAGTTCAAGTTCATCCAAGGAACCCCGTCTTACCACTGTACTCATGCTTTGCACGAACTCTATTGAACATGCTAAGGTAAAGAGTGATTTACAAGAAGTGAAGACAGAATTTGGTAAGATAAAGGAACTTCTTGATGGACAATTTAGTACGCTTGAAGATCAACAAGAGGAATTGTCAAAATACTCGTATGATGTGTATAACATCTTTATAAAGACTGCTAGGAGACATGATAGAGAGATTGAGCTTCAAGATCAAAGGATTGAGGAACTAGAGAAGGAGGTGCAGTTTCTCAAGGATCTTCTGTGGGAACATTTTCAAGACCCAACCCCCATCACCTAAGAATTTGATCTTAGGATTTCTTTTCTATTTCCGTATTAGTTTTCGTTCATTGTAAAGGCTTTGCCTAAACCTACTATCTTAGTTTCATTTTGTGTTTATTCTAGTTTCGTTTCATGTGTAATAAAAGATGTTAGTTATCTTTGTGATGTTTAATGAAATTCAAGTGTTTTTAAAACATCTCGTTATTTCTCTTATCTATTTTCCTAATATATGTTGTGTGAAATTTATGCATCATTAAACAAACTTAGAACTTCATAACTCTTCGACTAATACTGTTGTATGTGTTGAAGATCAATGGCTCAACCAACTCGTGGTGCTAACGCTTTTCCAAATGTCACTTTCACTCTCGCACAATTTCAACAACTATTGGTTACCGCGCAAGGCAATGGCAACAACGGCGCACCGCGAAACCTTTCGACTATTTGTTCTCATCAAAGTTTTATAAGCTACCCGCCCCCTACATACAAGAATACTGAAAGACCTGGGCTCAGTAATATAGAAATGGTGAATGCTGATCTCATGAGCTACACCAACCGATTTTAAGAGTTTGCTCTCGTGGCTACTCCCGAGTATTTAGGAATCCAATGCTACATCAATGGGTTACCTGAGGAAGTCTGAAGAAATGTTATATTGACAAACCCAGGCACCATACAAGAAGCCGCTTGCATGCAAAGCTATTACATCGACGAACATAAGAAGAAAGAAAGTGCAAAAAGAAGAGGGGAGGAATGGAGCAAGAAAATTCTAAGGGAAAAATTAACAAGCTGTATAAGGGAAAGCGTTCTTACTGCAAAAGATGTGAGAGACATCATGATGGATGGTGTAAGGCCAAGTGCACCAAGTGTAAGAAGGTGGGTCATCCATAAACCAAGTGTAACAAGTATATATATATATATATATACAAATATATTTTTAAAAATATAGCTTTAAACTTGGCTAGTTCCCTGTGGACGAACCGGACTTACTAAAAACTACACAACTGTACGATTAGGTACACTACCTATAAGTGTTGTAGCAAGGTTTAGGAATATACACTCTAAAAATAAATAAATAACTTGTGTAAAATTGTATCGTATTTAATAGTATTTCGTAGCAAAAATATAACTATTTCGTATACACCTCTAGCATATCAATGATTATGATTATTGTTTATGAAGATTGATTATTAAAAGGATAAGAGATTATAATTATGAGTAATAAGATTAAGCATGTTAAATTATAAGTATTAGGATTAAGTTATGATCATGATTTTGTTATTGATTAATATAGATAAAGGTTATGGATGTATTATAATTATGAACATGTTATGGAAGCTAGTTATTAAGATAATGATAGTGTTAAAAGGTGATGGATAAGGATTTAAAAGTTATAATTAAAAGATTAAGTATGATAAAAATAGTTAAAGATTTATGGATTGAATATGAAAAAGGTTATGATTGTATGTGATTTTGATAAAGGTTATTAGGTTATGATTAAGATAAAAGGTATGGTTTTATAGATTAATAATGATCATGATGTGATAATAATGCATGCAATGCATGCATACGTACGTATGTACATATGCATATTGTAAGTATATGCTTATGTATATATGTATATATATATACATATATGTACATATGTATGTATATGTACGTGTGTGTGTATGTATACTATGTTAGTAAAACATAGAAAGAGAAGTAGTTATATGTATATGTAAGTATTATAATAGGTTAGTAAATATAATAATAAAAGTAATAAGTGTATATGTATCAACTTACACTTATATATATGTAACACCTACACCTAATATATATATATATATATATATATATATATATATATATATATATATATATATATATATATATATATATATATATATATATATATATCATATAGTTATGAACATGTACATGAATAATAATAATAATAATGAATATATATGTATGTATCATATAGGTATATATATATATATATACTTGTAACATAATAGTTGATTAATTAAATAATAATACTATTATTAGTAAAACTTATACACCTATCTATATGGTAACATTTAATTACACTAAGTATATTATCACTTATATATCTATATATATAACTAATAATTATAGTAATAACTTGTTATGTGTATACACTTATAACGTAAAGGTTATAGTTAAAGATAAAGTACAAAGACTACAAACATCACCGCTACTTGTGGCCTAGGGTGATCCTTGGTACCATTATGGGACGCTTGTGGATCTCGAATGCCAAGACTTAGATTCTGGTCGAGAGATCCTGGACCGCTCGGTAACAATAGATCATTCGAGTGACTTGCATGGTAGCAACGAAGTTTGGACGAGATTGTAAAACATCTTTGTTAAGAATTATAACCCGAACATTTTTAAACTAGAAGCTTACTGTAAGTGGAAGCCTTCCATAAATAGTAAGTTTCCAAATATAGAAACTTTTGAGAAATAGTAACTTTTCTCGAAAACGGTCACTGTTAATATAGTTCGCTATATTAGTAAACAAACTTTATGTCTATTAGACATTAACTAATCGAACATAATATCTCTAGGTTAAGATCTCCGTGTTCAACACTCCGATCATATAACTTGCGTGGAATATCTATCTGCTATTAAGGTGAACTTCATAGCCCCACTTTTTAACTGTTTCTATTACTTATTTTGAATTTTTGGGGTGAGACACATGCTTCCTTTTAAACTGTTTTATGCTTAGACACAAGTACATGAAAACTTTATTTTGATTAGTTCAAACTGTGCTGCATGCTTTGATTCATGCTAAATCCCTGCCATGATATCGTTAATTGCTACGTATAAATGCAATCTTAGTTATTGTGAGTAGGCCTACTGAGAGCGACGTCTCTAACCATTTGACCACTGGTCTTTGGTTACATAATAATGATTTAATGACACGAACGAATAAAGTGATCACGGGGTAACTTTGTTTAGTCTCGATATCATACACCTCAGCACTACTACTGAACTGATTAAACTTTATAATTAAATCTTGTGGTCTAAAAACTTGGTTATTATTGATAAACCTATGTTGCTCACTCAACCATTTTTGGTTGACACTTTAAGCATGTTTTGTCTCAGGTGAATATTGCTAAAGATTATTTGCTATTTGGACTTTGCTGCTTTTGGAGTCCGCATATCATCATTCATATTATTGTATTAGAACATTTTAGATTACATTTAAATTTTAAGGAGTCATTTTTAATGACTTAACACTTTCCGCTGCTTATAAAATACATTGGTTTTTAATTATAACGTCTCATATAGAGTCTTTCTCGTTTATACATACTTGTGTTGTGATATTGTGAAGACATATTTCCCCGGCCCTATTTGGGGGTATGACAGAGTGGTATCAAAGCCAGGTTTGTTATAGAGAACTAGGATTGCATATTATGTGTGCCTTATGTGTTAGTTAGGTGCCTTAGCAAATCTATAGGACTATAACTTTTCCTGTTTTAGTTTCTAGTGCTTTTTCCCTTACATTTTATTCGTGCTTTCGCGTCATCCTTAGAACCTACCTAATTATCTCTCTTTCTTTTCATTTAGGATGTCTCGCCTTAACCCGATCATCATTTTTGACCCCGAGGGATCCTACTCCAAAAGATCTGTCCGCACACCGGCTTATGGACCCGTTTCCCCGCCATTATCACCAACTCACCCAAATTATATCCCTGCTAGTCCACCACACTCCCCTCATTTGGAAGAATCCCACACTAATGCTAACTATGATGGGGATGACGAGGAGGAAGAGTTTGTAGAAGAGATGATTGAAGAAGATGTGGAAGAGGAGCCTTCTAAGGAAGAACCCGAGGAAGAATCCAAGTCCGAGCCCTCCGTTGCCTTACCTCCTTCTTTAAAAAGAAAGGAACCCGAAACATCAAAAACCGAGAGTTCAAGTTCATCCAAGGAACCCCGTCTTACCACTGTACCCATGCTTTGCACGAACTCTGTTGAACATGCTAAGGTAAAGAGTGATTTACAAGAAGTGAAGACAGAATTTGGTAAGATAAAGGAACTTCTTGATGGACAATTTAGTACGCTTGAAGATCAACAAGAGGAATTGTCAAAATACTCGTATGATGTGTATAACATCTTTATAAAGACTGCTAGGAGACATGATAGAGAGATTGAGCTTCAAGATCAAAGGATTGAGGAACTAGAGAAGGAGGTGCAGTTTCTCAAGGATCTTCTGTGGGAACATTTTCAAGACCCAACCCCCATCACCTAAGAATTTGATCTTAGGATTTCTTTTCTATTTCCGTATTAATTTTCGTTCATTGTAAAGGCTTTGCCTAAACCTACTATCTTAGTTTCATTTCGTGTTTATTCTAGTTTCGTTTCGTCTGTAATAAAAGATGTTAGTTATCTTTGTGATGTTTAATGAAATTCAAGTGTTTTTAAAACATCTCGTTATTCTCTTATCTATTTTCCTAATATATGTTGTGTGAAATTTATGCATCATTAAACAAACTTATAACTTCATAACTCTTCGACTAATACTGTTGTATGTGTTGAAGATCAATGGCTCAACCAACTCGTGGTGCTAACGCTCTTCCAAATGTCACTTTGACTCTCGCACAATTTCAACAACTGTTGGCTGCCGCGCAAGGCAATGGCAACAACGGCGCACCGCGAAACCTTTCGACTATTTGTTCTCCTCAAAGTTTTATAAGCTACCCGCCCCCTACATACAAGAATACTAAAAGACCTGGGCTCAGTAATATAGAAATGGTGAATGCTGATCTCATGAGCTACACCAACCGATTTTAAGAGTTTGCTCTCGTGGCTACTCCCGAGTATTTAGGAATCCAATGCTACATCAATGGGTTACCTGAGGAAGTCCGAAGAGATGTTATATTGACGAACCCAGGCACCATACAAGAAGCCACTTGCATGGAAAGCTATTACATCGACGAACATAAGAAGAAAGAAAGTGCAAAAAGAAGAGGGGAGGAATGGAGCAAGAAAATTCTAAGGGAAAAATTAACAAGCTGTATAAGGGAAAGCGTTCTTACTGCAAAAGATGTGAGAGACATCATGATGGATGGTGTAAGGCCAAGTGCACCAAGTGTAAGAAGGTGGGTCACGTAGCCAAAAATTGTAGAGTTGTTATTCCATCAACCAAAACTCCAACTACAAAGACAAATGTAACTGTTCCTACTTGCTATAACTGCGGAGGAGTAGGGTATTTCAGAAATAAATGTTCGGATAAGAAGAAGAATGAAGAGGCATAATGAAGAGTTTTTGGAAACCACAAGAGTCATTTAAATTTTTCATTTTCATAGTGTTCTTTATGTTACCATTTAGTACTTTTACAGTTTGGAAGATTTCGTTAAGTTTTTGTAATACTCTGGTTATTTTCTTTCACTGGTTATTTTCTCTTAAATGAATGAATGATGTTATTTTCTTTCCTTTCATTTCCCATTGAATCATTCGCCTCGAAGAAGATGAATATTGACTAGATGACATAGTAGTAACTTTATGGAGTGATAAAAGTATGATTTAGAATAATATAACAACACTTGATCAACGTAGTTATATTATGATAAATCATGCAGAAATCCTAATGGATCATGATTGGAATAAGATTTGATCAACCTTAGGACCATTGTGAGCCATTACCTACTCCTTATCACTATATTGTCAACTAAAAATATCAACCCTATATATTATATATTCTTCACTTGTCAATTATCCACGCCCGGTGTTGTACCTATTGCATAGGTATCATACCAATTAGCTCCATCCGAAATGAGGAAATCATCCAGCCAACTCTAAGAACTTTTAGAAAGAGGTTTCATTCGTCTTAGCTTGCCTCCGTGAGGAGCACCCGTTCTATTTGTCAAGAAAAAAGATGGCATGTTGAGAATGTGTATTGATTACCGAGAACTCGACAAGCTAACCATCAAAAATCATTATCCATTCCTACTTATTGATGACCTATTTGACCAACTGTAAGGATCAAGTCTCAATTCGAAGATTGATCTTAGGTCGGGTTATCATCAATTGAGAGTCGAGGAAACTGATGCTTCTAAGACTACTTTCCTAACTCGTTGTAGACACTATGAGTTTCTTGATCTTATGAACCATGCATGCAAATCTTATCTTGATAAATTCGTGATAGTCTTCATTGATGACATCTTAATCTATTCCAAGAGCAAGAAAGAGCATGAGCAATATCTGCGATTGAATCTAGAGCTCTTAAAGAAGGAACAACTGAATGCCAAGTTTTTCAAGTGTGAACTTTGGCTGCGAACCGTACAATTTCTTGGGCATGTAGTTGATAGTGAAGGAATACATTTCGATCCTATAAAAATCACCGTTATCCAGAAACTTATGAAAACTAGTCATGGATGAAGTTCATAAGACTAGATATTCTAATCACCTAGGCTCTTTTAGCTGAAATTTCATACAATATCAGCTCTCACTCAAGTGGACCCCCACTATAATTAAGTGTAAACTTTGTTTTATACAAAACGTTGACCAAATGGTAATTTTTAGTCAACACTTCCTGTTAAATAAAGTTCATACATATCACATCTCGAATCTTAAAAAGTGTCTTGTTGACAACATACTTGTTATTCCTTTGAATGATCTCCGCCATAATGATAAATTGCACTTCACCGAAAAACCTAAAGAAGTATTGGATCGTAAGATTAAACGTATGAAACAAAGCTCTATTCTGGTTGTTAAGATCCGTTAGAATTCACGTAGAGGCCCCGAGTATACCTGGGAACGTGAAGACCGGATGAAGCGGAAATATCCCCATCTATTCTCAACCGTTGATGCATCCGAGAAGTCTTACTGAAACTTCGGGACGAAGTTTAAATTAACGGGGAGGTACTATAACAACCCTCATTTTTCCATTTTGAAATTTCCAAATTTGCCCTTAAGGTTTCATCGTCTTATTCAGTATATTATTAGGGTTGTTATCCGTTACGACCAATGAACTAAAAATTTATACTTTCATTAAATGATCGAAATTATTATTAAAATATGATATAAAACCCTAAACTTAACCTTACCTATTAACTACAAAACCCTAATACCATTTAATATTAAATAATAAACCCTAACTCTAATACTAAATAAATAATATAAACAATATGTCATAAAATAAATGTGACATTTATATGAATTAAAAGTTTATATAAACTAAATGGAACCAAAATAAAATTTATAAAAGCTAGGGTCTAAATACTAAATAAAATGTAATTTAAATAACTCTAATATTAATAATAATAATAAAAAAATATATAAATTATATAAATAAACAAGAAAAACCGTAAAATATATATATATATATATATATATATATATATATATATATATATATATATATATATATATATATATATATATATAACATGTATCAATAATAATAAATCGGCTGTAGGAATCAAATTAGGAAATTAGACTTGATCCTTAAACTTCTTAGTCCTAGTTAAACTCTAATTGTGATCCTTGATCACCAAGTAACTCCTAGAATCCTAGAGGGATTACAACTTGCTAAACACATCTATAAAAAGGACCTCTAGCCTCACAATCTTCATTCACAAATAAACCACAAAAATCGCTCCTTTGTTCCCTTATTTTGGTCGATTAATATCTGCAGCTCCCAAGGCTTTTAGTCGACAGTTTTTACAACACATCCTCATCATCCTAGTCGACCACAACAGCCCCAAACCATCAGCTGCAGTCGACACCTAAACCCTCATCAAAACAGCCCCTACTTCGCTACTTCTGCTTGCTGTTATTCAGCCCTTTCTGTCAGCCCTTTTTCGCTACCAAGACAGCCATAAACAGCCCTCTTCCTGCTACTGTTTTCGCCTTCAAAACAGCCTACACATTGACTCATTGTTGCTGCATAGTTGTTGCTGTATCTGCTGAGTCTGCGAACTAAAACAAGACCCAAGAAGACCTCTTTTGGGTCGTGGTTACTGCTGCTACTGGTTTTTGTTTTCTGTTAGCACTCCATCATCAACATCTTCTTGATCTTAATCCTCTAAGGTATATCTAGAACCCTAGTTGATTAACCTCCCAATTTATTTTGGTTAATATAGTTATGATGTTAATATAAATTATGATTATGATTATTGTTGATGAAGATTGATTATTAAAAGGATAAGAGATTATAATTATGAGTAATAAGATTAAGCATGTTAAATTATAAGTATTAAGATTAAGTTATGATCATGATTTTGTTATTGATTAATATAGATAAAGGTTATGGATGTATTATAATTATGAACATGTTATGGAAGCTAGTTATTAAGATAATGATAGTGTTAAAAGGTGATGGATAAGGATTTAAAAGTTATAATTAAAAGATTAAGTATGATAAAAATAGTTAAAGGTTTATGGATTGAATATGAAAAAGGTTATGATTGTATGTGATGGTGATAAAGGTTATTAGGTTATGATTAAGATAAAAGGTATGGTTTTATAGATTAATAATGATCATGATGTGATAATAATGCATGCAATGCATGCATACGTATGTATGTACATATGTATATTGTAAGTATATGCTTATGTATATATGTATATATATATACATATGTATGTATATGTACGTGTGTGTGTGTATGTATGCTATGTTAGTAAAACATAGAAAGAGAAGTAGTTATATGTATATGTAAGTATTATAATAGGTTAGTAAATATAATAATAAAAGTAATAAGTGTATATGTATCAACTTACACTTATATATATGTAACACCTACACCTAATATATATATATATATATATATATATATATATATATATATATATATATATATATATATATCATATAGTTATGAACACGTACATGAATAATAATAATAAAGAATATATATGTATGTATCATATAGGTATATATATATATATATACTTGTAACATAATAGTTGATTAATTAAATAATAATACTATTATTAGTAAAACTTATACACCTATCTATATGGTAACATTTAATTACACTAAGTATATTATCACTTATATATCTATATATATAACTAATAATTATAGTAATAACTTGTTATGTGTATACACTTATAACGTAAAGGTTATAGTTAAAGATAAAGTACAAAGACTACAAACATCACCACTACTTGTGGCCTAGGGTGATCCTTGGTACCATTATGGGACGCTTGTGGATCTCGAATGCCAAGACTTAGATTCTGGTCGAGAGATCCTGGGTCGCTCGGTAACAATAGATCATTCGAGTGACTTGCATGATAGCAACGAAGTTTGGGCAAGATTGTACAACATCTTTGTTAAGAATTATAACCCGAACATTTTTAAACTAGAAGCTTACTGTAAGTGGAAACCTTCCATAAATAGTAAGTTTCCAAATATAGAAACTTTTGAGAAATAGTAACTTTTCTCGAAAACGGTCACTGTTAATATAGTTCGCTATATTAGTAAACAAACTTTATGTCTATTATACATTAACTAATCGAACATAATATCTCTAGGTTAAGATCTCCGTGTTCAACACTCCGATCATATAACTTGTGTGGAATATCTATCTGCTTTTAAGGTGAACTTCATAGCCCCACTTTTTAACTGTTTCTATTACTTATTTTGAACTTTTGGGGTGAGACACATGCTTGCTTTTAAACTGTTTTACGCTTAGACACAAGTACATGAAAACTTAATTTTGATTAGTTCAAACTGTGCTGCATGCTTTGATTCATGCTAAATCCCTGCCATGATATCGTTAATTGCTACGTATAAATGCAAACTTAGTTATTATGAGTAGGCCTACTGAGAGCGACGTCTCTAACCATTTGACCACTGGTCTTTGGTTACATAATAATGATTTAACGACACGAACGAATAAAGTGATCACGGGGTAACTTTGTTTAGTCTCGATATCATACACCTCAGCACTACTACCGAACTGATTAAACTTTATAATTAAATCTTGTGGTCTAAAAACTTGGTTATTATTGATAAACCTATGTTGTTCACTCAACCATTTTTGGTTGACACTTTAAGTATGTTTTGTCTCAGGTGAAGATTGCTAAAGATTATTTGCTATTTGGACTTTGCTGCTTTTGGAGTCTGCATATCATCATTCATATTATCGCATTAGAACATTTTAGATTACATTTAAATTTTAAGGAGTCATTTGTAATGACTTAACACTTTCCGCTGCTTATAAAATACATTGGTTTTTAATTATAACTTCTCATATAGAGTCGTTCTCGTTTATACATACTTGTGTTGTGATATTGTGAAGTCATATTTCCCCGGCCCTATTTGGGGGTATGACACTTTCTGACCTGTTAACCAATTTGATGACCTACTCACGTTGCCACTTCTAAGGTTTGATTCACTATTTCTTTTGAAGTAGGGGATTACACCGAGTGCACCAATTTAATTAAGTATAAATGTTCATACTATGCAGATCGTAAAAAAGTAATGCATACCACGAAGAGCTAATTTAAACTGGAGAGTATCTCTTTTTGAAAGTAAGTCTTCATTTCAAGATTTTTAGTTTTCACTTCCTCTTTGTAACTTATGTTTCCTAAACAGTTTTTCAATCATTTATTACACTGAGTAGCTTGAAATTAGTGTTCACGTTTTATGAATATTTTTGAAGTGTTGGTTGATAATTAAATTAGGGATTATGATACAGAATTTGAAATACTTATTATAAAATGTCGATTTCTGTTGTAATGGATTTTCTGACTTTGCATCTTATGTTAATTGTGACTCTTAGGTTAATGGAAAATCTCAAAGAGTGAGTTTCTAAATGTCAGTTGTTCTTTGGTAGAGAGATGGGTATATTGTGCTTATCGTGTTTGAGACGATGGAATATTCAGGTAACATTTTTCTGGATTAATACTAAATGCATATTTAATATAATTACACACTTGGGTATAATATGTGTGACTAATCCAAGGTGTACATTAGTGGTTCACGATTATAATAATTTATATTTTTTGGCACACATGGACAGGCTTTATTTTGGTGTCGGTTGCACATGTACCTTTTACTGAAGGTTCTCTTTGTAGATACCTGGATGGAGTGGCTTGTCAAATGCAAGGGTTACAATCTTTAGTGTGGAGCAACCACCTTACAAAAGATAAGCATGTGGTTCATTTTAACTTCTTAACTTTTTTTAATTTAGTCCCTAAGCTTAAATTCCATGCCAAGGATGCTTTTCTTTCCTTTTTATATATTTTTCTAAATATTTATGAATGGCCATAGCAAAACACCAACATGACCTTTCGATTAGAAAATACCCTTAATTACCATTAGATTAGAAAATTACATTATAATACCCCTTGATCCAACGGTCCTTAATCATTCACTAAAAATATTAGCTAATAAATCAATTTTACATACATTACATCCCTAAAATACCCTTTTTAATTATAAAACACGGAGATTCATGTCATAAAAAATAAACCCTACTTCATTATCTAAACAAAAAACCCTAACTTCCTCCCCTAATTCATCCAACACTTATCAAGATAATCATTGGAAAGTAAATTCACCTCATCTTGAAGATAAACAATCAGGTATTTTGGATCTTCATGATACATACAGGTATTTTATTTTGTGTTTTTCAATTAAATGTTTTTATTTAGTTGAATTAATTCTGAAATTTTTTTATGTTCAAACCCTAATTAAATCGAGATATTAGAACTGCTATCGAATCTAATAAAAGTGGTAGAATTGATCTTGTGGTTTGAAAATTTGATAATGGTTTTCAGTTTAGTTGTTTGAAATTAGCTATCTGATGTGGGAATTATTCTTCAAAACCCTAACTTGAATTCATGATTGGAAAGCATATATTCGTCAGGTCCTTCCTCCTATTCTATTTATGTTTATTGTTAATTAGTTGTTGTACTCAAAAATATACGTATACACTCAAGGTATATTGTTAACTTGAATTTATGTTTTTGGATGCACTCAAGGTACTCGATTTAAAGTCAATGATATACGTATACATCCATGGTACACTTGATACAATAGCACGTGGAAGGAATTTCAAACAAGCTAATTGTTCTATTTTGTAGTGGTGTAAAGATGGTTAACCAGTTGTTAGATGGAGTTCATATAGGCTTAGTAGCTGAGCCCCGTTCATAAACACAATTGCTAAATTTTTATGTACGCTTTAGTATAAAAGGATGTGGGAAACAAAAAGGATATAGAAAAACATTTGCTCAAAAAATACACTTTACCATGGTGGTAATGGTTTGAACCTTTATATTAAAGTGACACAAATCGACCCATTTTTATTATAAGCGATTCATGATTATTTTTCTTGTTGCTGCAAGTGGAATGCTTTAAATTAATTTCTATATTGAACGTTTGCCATATATGATGAGTTATAAGTTCATATGTACATAGCGTCATCTGTTGTAAATCTTCTCAAAAGTCAGGATAAAATATTAAATAAAGGCATTAAATAAGATCTTGAGTAACAATTTTTCTATTATTATGCTGAATAACAGGTTATATTGAATTTTGATGTTCATGAGAAAGAGGCTCATGAGAGGACGTGGACATGGGAATATGATCAAAAATCTTCTTCCACATTTACTGAAGAACATGCTTATATTTAAGCAAATGGGAATGGGTATGATGTTCCCGTAAGATTGAATACGCCCAATGTTACATATGGGAAGTGCTTTCCAAGTTAAATTACTTTAGTATACACGATAATGCACAGGCTCAAGATCGGTGGAGATGGAACAACCCTTGTTATGTAATGGAGTATCAGTTTTCACCAAAGCACACTGATGATATGTATGATCGAAAGTGGAGCTAAGCAAGTGTTGAAGTAGAGTTTGAGCATTATGTGGTGTTACTTGGTCAAATATTCAATCATGTGAATGCAGTATATAAAATCCATACGTTGGCAACGTTGAAAAAGAGCACCCTTCATCGGATGGATAATTAGCACATGATGGGTTATTTTTGTAACTTCACTGTAGTGTCCACCATTATGATGGTCCTTTATGTTGTTGTGCATATATTTATATGTAGGCCGACTATAATTCATGCTAGGGCCTTGAATTTCTGGATATTTATGGTGAGCTGATTATGTGTCATATAATTTTGTTCAACTTGGAGCGCATTTATATCATGGTTTCACATTTCGTATAAGCTAGGCTGCTTAGGTAAGCTGGTAAGCTTTTTCTCATGTTCACAACAGCTCTTTATAACTGCATACATATGTGTAAGCTGTGTGTGTATGCACATATAGATATACAAAATGAACATGCATATACTTCTATGACTATAATGATCATGAAGATACGTCAAGAAATTATTGGCAGGGAACAATCTTGGTATCGAAGCGCAATGAGAAGGATGGGTACATGTTGTAGAAATTGTTTAGGGAACCAAGTTAGCTCCATTGGATTCCTTTGGTTATTCAGATCTGCTTGTGGTCTTGATATGCAATGCAAAAACAAGAATGAGGTCAGTTGTAATGACCCAGAATTTTCCAACCAAATTATACTTATGAGATTAATATTTACATAAATTAAACCATACCAACATGATAAGCAATCCAAATTGTTGAGACTTGTGTTTTTGAAAAGAGTTTTACACAACATTTGACCGTCCAATATGACCGATGATATCACGAACTATATAACATACGATAATTATGCATTTGTGTATATATATGTATTTATATATATTTAACATGATCTAAGGATGGTTTAACATCTCATTGTGTACTAATGACAATGAGTTATAAGTATATTTTGAAACTACTAACTTAAGTTTTCAAAATGATAACTATACGTAACATTCTTTGATATATATACTTATAATCTATAATGCTTATACATGTATCATATATATAATGTATTTAATCACTTTTTAAGGACTTAAATACATAAAACAATATAAGTATATTCACAAAAGATAGCTATATTTGAATTCTCGTTCCGTTTCCTCAAGATTTCTATACGTATATCTAGGGTATATATACCCGTATCATACCCAGCTTCTATACGTATTTACTATTGGTATATACACATCAAATCAACATCCTAATCAACATTATTACTGCCCTAGATATGTGGTAACTAGAATTTGTCAAGTAGTATGAATTATTAGTAAGAAAACAAAATTAGGAATCCTTTTCTTTCTTTATAAACTAAAAACGTTTTTATAAATGAACACCATTTCTTCACTCCATTTTCTCATACCTACACCCTCGTTTCTCTCTCAAAATTGTGACAACCCGGAAATTTCCAACCAAATTTAAACTTTAATCTTTATATGTTTCCGACACGATAAGCAATATTTGTTAAGTTAAATTTCAAGAATTTTAAACTATGTTCATACATTCATTCAACCTCGACCAAGTTCCAACGATTCACGAACTATTAAACGAATATGATTATATATGTATATGTGTATATATATTATAACTTGAAACGTAAATAAAATATTAGAATAAATACTTTATATGATTGTATCTGTTTCAAAATGTGTATCAATGGAATTAGAAGATAAGTTCAAATGATTGAATTATCAGATATATTGAATTATGATTACAAGTCTCTGTTGAAAGGCCCACGTTGATTTGAGAAATCTTTTCATTTTAACAATATTCGGAAAATGGTAAAGTGATTTATAAATATGAACAAATTGTCAATCATTGAGAACTAGACAAAGGATAGTGGAAGATTGAATCTCATAAAGACTCGATTGATCTATTTAGTTTCAAACGTACAAAAACGTTTTCAGTTTAAAAAGAACTTTATTATTAAAACGTATATAACTTTTATAAATATCTAGAACCACTTTTGACAACTCATTACTTAACTAGTATGATAAAGATAACGATATTTATATTTTATTTTATTAAATATATATAACGATTTAAATTAATATTATATATATTTATACGCGTATTATACGTACATAGTTTTATACTTTTACTATACTTAAACTTTACCTTTACTTTATTTTTACTTTACTTTAACTTTAATAATTCATACTTTAATAATTCACTTTAATAATTCATACTTTAATAATTCACTTTAATAATTCATACTTTAATAATTCACTTTAATAATTCATACTTTAATAATTCACTTTAATAATTCATACTTTAATAATTTACTTTAATAATTAAAAAATCTATTATAAATAGAATTCAATAGGTTTCATTATTTCATAGAAACTTGAAAATAGTTTTCTCTAAACTCTCTCAATCGATTTACATATATATATTTACTCCGTATTATCTCAAGATATTATTAGTATACATAAAATATTACGACGGAGTGCTGTCCGAGTGATTTCGAAGTTGTTTTTTCGAGTGGGACAAGATTAAGGAAATTATGGGTTATAGCTATGGAGGTGATTGAGTATGGTTCATGGGTATGCGCGTGAGGTCAATATAGTGTTTATCATCTCCGTTGCGTTTACGTACCTTTTCTGCAATATTGAATCTCAATATTGATATGTGAGTACTCATAATTTAATTTTTACATACTAATAGTGTATCCCTGACTAGTGCTCGAGTATATAGAATTATGCATGCTTGTACTTTTAATATTGCCATTAGATAGGTTATGTTGATTCCTGAATTAGTTACATATACGATTGAGATAAGGTATAAGATATGCATGTCGTTGGAAAGCTAGCGAAAAATAGTTGAATTTTGGTTTAAGAATCACTTGAATCCAAGTAATGGTTAGAAAGTTATGAAATAAACAAATTGCATAATTAATTTCGTAATTAAAATTGCTGATGATAATTAGTGAACTAATTTTCTGGGTTATAAAAAGTGATTATTTAGATTCTACTCGTCGAGTAGATGAATTTTCATATAAAGCACGTCTCGTTTCGTTGAACGGTTGTCAAGTTATGGACAAAAGAAGTTTTGCAAATTTTGATGAATTGTCGAAACGGGAACTGAAATTCTCGCTGATCTGCGTTGTTTCATATATAAAAAAAATACCACTGAATTCTTTGCTGTAAGGTCTAATAAACAACTCTAGCCGTTTGTCAATTCGAGTCTCGACGATTTTTCTAAAAATCATCAAAGTTGACAGTTTGGTCACATTTTAAAATTCTAAAAAGAGCTGAAACTTTTTTATTTAAAAATGTCAGTTTTGTATCAGTTGTCATGGTCGGCCTGATATGTGTTTACTCTTGAAAAAAATCATGTTATATCTTTGTGGTAACGAGAATTTGCAGGCTTTGACCGTTTGTCAATACGAGTTTTGAGGAATTTTCTAAAAATCTCCAAAGTAGGCTACTCGGTCACTTTTGTAAATTTATTAAAGCTGAAAAATTAACTTTGAAACGCCGAAAACGCGTTGGCAACTACGAGTTGTCTAGGTTTAGTTTACTTCTGTAATATTTATGCTTAATTTTTTTGGTAATGTGTAACTTTTATCTTTGACCGTTTATCAATCGGAGTTCCGATAATTTTTCTAAAAATAGCTGAAGTGGCCCGTTTAGTCATGTTTGACCGAAAATCATTTTTGTATAAGTTATTATATATTTGCATGCGACCTCATTTTTACTTTGACCTTTGACTTTTGACTTTAACCTTTGACTTTTGACTTTGAACTTTGACTTTTCCTGTTAACTTTTCAGTTAATTTTTTTGTGTTGATTTTCTCTAAAAAAAAAAAAAAAAAAAAAAACCTAAAATACTATTTTATGATTATGAAACCATTTGTGTTACGTTGTTTCACACGTCACCTTTTACTATAATCTTAATTGAGCATGAGTAATATAACATGTTACTATACTGTAGAGTTAGACTCGAGCTATAGGATAGGATTACACTATGACCTGACCTAAATTGCTATACAAATATTGACCAACATATAAATATATATAATTAATATAGGTTCGTGAATCCGAGGCCAACCTTGCACTTGTTCAATGACGTTATATGTATTTTTACTACGAAATACAGTATGGTGAGTTTCATTTGCCTTTTTACCCTTTATATTTTTGGGACTGAGAATACATGCGCTTTTATAAATGTTTGACGAAATAGACACAAGTAATTGAAACTACATTCTATGGTTGAATTATCGAAATCGAATATGCCCCTTTTTATTAAAGTCTGGTAATCTAAGAATTAGGGAACAGACACCCTAATTGACGCGAATCCTAAAGATAGATCTATCGGGCCTAACAAACCCCATCCAAAGTACCGGATGCTTTAGTACTTCGAAATTTATATCATGTCCGAAGGAGGATCCCGGAATGATAGGGGATATTCTTATATGCATATTGTTAATGTCGGTTACCAGGTGTTCACCATATGAATGATTATTTTTGTCTCTATGCATGGGACGTATATTTATGAGAACTGGAAATGAAATTCTTGTGGTCTATTAAAATGATGGAAATAAATGATTATGATAAACTAATGAACTCACCAACCTTTTGGTTGACACTTTAAAGCATGTTTATTCTCAGGTGTTAAAGAAATCTTCCGCTGTGCATTTGCTCATTTTAAAGATATTACTTGGAGTCTTTCATAGCATATTTCGAAGAACGTTGCATTCGAGTCATTGAGTTCATCAAAGATTATTATTAAATCAATTTATAGTTGGATAGTGGATATTATGAAATGGTATGCATGCCTGTCAATTTTCGATGTAAAGAAAGATTGTCTTTTAAAAACGAATGCAATGTTTGTAAAATGTATCATATAGAGGTCAAATACCTCGCAATGTAATTAACTATTGTGAATCGTTTATAATGTATATGAACGGGTCCTTTCAGTTGGTATCAGAGCGGTGGTCTGAGCGAACCATGTCTGCATTAGTGTGTCTAACAGATAAGTCGATAGGATGCATTAGTGAGTCTGGACTTCGACCGTGTCTGCATGTCAATAGTTTTGCTTATCATTTTGTGTCAAAAATTAACTACTTATCATCCTCAGGAAATTACCTGCTTATCATTTTTAGTCTAAGACACGTCTTGCTGCATTGATTGCATGAATAGTGTATAGACAAAAATTCATATCTTAGCGTATCTGCTAAATCATATCTTATCGTATCTATTACTGTAAACGTTGCCTGATATATCCCGTAAATTCCTCCGTAATTTACGAAATCTTTTGTTCTATATATATGGATATTCTATGTAATTAGAATACCATCCGATAACCGAAAATCATTTCATATCGAAAAAAAAATCCTTATTCAATCGTACGAAATGGAATTCATCATTAATTCAAGTTCCTCGAATTTCGAAATGGAATCCCACTCCAGCTCTGAAAGCAGTGTGACCGGAATAGATCAACCAATCAGTCATCACCTATTCTGGATGAATTGGGGATGGGTTTGTAACTTCCTCAATCATTGGAGACAAGAAGAAGGTGATCCCTTCCATCCACCACATTGCCCTCTTGATGAAGAACCTGAAGCACTTACCGGCGAACCTGTCCGAAACATCATTTTCTCGCTCATTTCCAGAGTATCTCGTCACGATTATATATTACATCAAATTTTAGACTTTATTTATCCGCTCGTCCGAACCGACAATCACCCCGGTGTAATAGAAGAAGTCAACGAGCTTCGCGCTCGGGTAGTGGCTTTGGAGAATATGGTGCAGAGATTACAAACACCAGCAGCAGCATCAGCAGCATAACCAGTAACACCATCATCAACGCCAATAGTACCATTACCACCCCAACCACAACCACGTCGTAAACCTCAACTTTACACTCTGTCCCACGAGCACCAATGTCATACGCCCTGTAGATACCAAGGAATACCAACAACAATAACCGACGAAGTATTAATTCATAACTTCATTGGAGAAACATTCCGCGCAGATTATGTAATCTCTAAAGTCTTAGAGATTATCTAATCTAGCCCTAACCATAAATCAGTTAAGCGAACCAAAATGATAGAAGGAAGAGTAGAAATCCTGACAAAAATGGTGTGTGATTAACAAGCTAAACTTGTTTTACCAACAGCATCAACAGTACCGTCAGCGTCACCAGCATCATCAGTACAGTCAACATCAGAATCAATAACACCTATAACATCACAAACTCCGTCAGCTCAAGAATCACTATGGACATCATTACGAATCAATAACTCGTATATTGTATCAACGAGTTATGAAGAATTAACTCATTTCCTTTGAAGAAATTATATGTATATTTTATATATTTTGAAATAAAAATAAATCTTTCCGTGCTAAGCTATTGTGTTTGAATCTTAACTACTCGGTTAATTCATATTACAAATATGCAATAATGTACGTCCTTCGGCCGCAACTTAACCAGCGTTAACTACAATCTCTGTCGCAATTCAACAAATTCCAATTCATAATAAATCAAGTATATATTTGATTTTACACTTTCATCATCGATGTACCCGAAACTTTTCAGATAACATCATTCGTACTTTGCGAAATTCACAAGAATTCCACGAACCGAACATCATACATCAACAAATAACGAAGTATTGATTCATAATTTCAATGTCATTAAAGAAATACTGCGTAAAAGTTATGTACTTTTTATAGCCTTTAGGGATTATTCAATTCTAGTTTCAACCGTAAATCAAATGAGTTTATTTTAACATTAACTCATTAAATCTATGTTACATCTGAAGAAAATATACATATATATATTTTCATAAAGACTGTAATAAAATTCTTTTGTACAAAATATTAATTGTGAAATTTTTTTTTAACGGGTAGGTAATACCCGAGAGATATATAAATTCACAATTAATATATTACATTCTTCGAATCTAATTCAGCAAATCATCCATTATACTCCCTACTTTCACAACAATACACATTCTTTTATAGAAATCAAAACAACCATACTCATTCAAAATTTAATTACATATTCTGATTTTGAAATCTCAAAATTCAACTTGAGATATGACCAAAATCATCACTCTTAGATCCTTACATCTTTCACAAGCTATATTTTTACTTCAAAACTGTGTTAGAACATCAAATGTATGTTAACGATTACAATCTGTGTTCAAACCCTTCGAAAATTTCTGAAGACACTTCGAATGATGAGCAATCGAGATGATGATCCAACCACATGTTACCCACAGTTATGTACCTGAAAAACTCTTGAAACCAAAGTAAAAGTTTAAACAACGTATCCGCGTCAGATTCTCTAGCATTTATTAGCAAAAATAACTTTGCGACTCCTATTCAAAGTAGCCAGTTTTGTCACAGCTCCAGCAAGTCAACTTCGACTTTTCAGTCAGACTAACCTTATTATAACCTTGAGATATACACCATCGTTACCAGGGAACCTTTTACATTCCACCACATTATTAACATATGTATCAACAACTCCATTACCCTTTGACTTTAGCCTCTCCAAAAAGTCATTATAATTATTCATTGAAACCCCATCATTTACTCATTCGCATCTTGTAATGAGAATTTCCATGCGAATCATTGGGAATTAGCAATCCGTATTTTGAAATCTCGCAGCATGTCTACGCCAACAGTTATATGTGTATATATAACGTCTATCTTCTGGACTTAATTTGAATGTGAAGATTCTGAAAAACACTTCGAACTACGAATTGGTTCTCCGAAAATGAAAAAATACTGATGAAGCAGCAAAAAAAAAACTATAAACGACCTTAACAGTAAAAGTTTGATGATAATGAATAGGTGTGCTGGCAAAGCGCAGAAAAAGAGAAGTCTTGGAACTGGAAAACGGATTGAGCAAAGTAGGAAGGAGGCTGTGGACAAATTACAAAGACTGAACCTGACTTGAAAGGATCCAAATAATTCAGTATCTGCTGAAGTCATTAACAAATACCTTGCTCCTGACTCTAAACCCCTGCGGACAATATTCTTCATCATCCTCTGATATTAGAAATTCTAAAATATCATCATATCTTTCATTATAAATATCCTCCATATTTCTGAAGATATTAATTTTTCTTATTTGAAATCATTTACCTCTTCGCGCTATCTGTATTACATCATAAAAGAAACTATTTTAGTTTCTAAATTCTGAAACATTCAAGTTTAAAATAGGAATATTTTGAAGTAGTGTTGGGAACTGAAACATGAATTAGTATAATATAATGATACTTGATCAATGTGATTATATTACAGTAAGTCATGCTGAGTTTCTAAATGGAACGTGATGATTCACAGATCATAACATCATCATGTGCCATGTTATACGACTCTTATATTCTATTTAACCTCTAAAATATCAAGAAAATATTTCTTGATGATTCGGCCTTTTCCAAGGTATTTTAGTAATTTGACAAGTCAAGATCGTGCCATCACAATTTCCTTCCTAGAACATTAACAATGTTCATTTCGAAATTCGTATCTGTGAATTCTGGACCATTACAAGCGGTGCTTAATCGCAAGAAGAAGAAACGAAAGGACAAAACTTCGAAATAGAAATTGGGGTATAAATTGCAGCAAATAAAAGAGAGCATTAACTGTGAATGATAATGATTATAGAAGACAGAAGCAGAGACTTTGAAATATAAGGGAACATATAAAGCCCAACGACAAACCAGAAATTATAAACCATATATATCGATGCATATAGCAATATAAAGACACGGGAGAACTAGGAACACTATAAACTCAAGAGTATAGTAGAAGTAAATAGATTCTTCCGGCGGTAGATGAAAAAAAAGAAGAATGGTCGATATGAAAGTTAGAAGTATATCGAGAATCAGAACTGGATGGAGCATATTGATGAATACTTTAAAATATGAGTTGAGGGGGAAGAATAGAAGGTGATGAAACATGACTAGGAACTTAGAAATCAACAGATTTAACTCACACAATGGCAGAATAAGTAAATCAAACCCTCTAGTGAATAGGTTAAGTTTTTTTTTGATTAATTTAGTCAAACCACTACTAAATCAAGTGTGATTAGATCAACACCTAGAGCTATTATTCACCACCTGGGTGATTTGGACTGAGAGAGAATCGAAGGAGCTCACTAGATCTGAGTGTGTGTAACAAATGAGAGGCTTAACCTAAAATGAAGAACATAAGACTTTATATACCCCTGCTGTTGACACACCCATACGATTCATTCATCACACGTACGAGTTAGCTTCATCAACCGTACGGGTGATCACTCACTCGTGTCTTATCATTTAGGTTGTAATTGTGACTTAGCTCAGCATCAACCATGCGTATGAGCCTGTCAGCCGTACTAGTGAGGCTTCACTCGTACGTCTGACTAAGTCTAACATAGTCAAACATCTAAATCTCGTTCCTGTAGTTCCTGTAACCACATACAACCACGGATAGGATAATAACGAGCAATCATGGTGGCCTGTAAACTGTTGTACCTGCAATGGACGTGGGTAGATGTCTAGGGACTTGCATAAAATGCATCAACAGATGGTGTGAGTTGTAAGGAAATGAAGGAGGTGAATTTATAAGAAAATCTCCGACAGAACAATTAAAATGGATGATCGCATTTAAAGCGGATCCTAATTCCCTTGATTACCGGAGAGTCAAATCTTATTAAGAAGATTTTCTTCAAATCCCTTAAAATCTGGGAATCAATCATATCTACGTCAAATGATAAGATGAATCTACACTTACTCATTTCACTCTTCTATGTTAGCTTCATTCGTACTCTTCATATAAATAGATTGTTTATCCAAATTATTCGCTGATGATAAAACTCTAATTTTCAGCCCGTATGCATCATGATAACATACTTATTATCATTCACGACCTTTCCACTCAAATTTTGGGACGAAATTTCTTTAACGGGTAGGTACTGTGACAACCCGGAAATTTCCAACCAAATTTAAACTTTAATCTTTATATGTTTCCGACACGATAAGCAATATTTGTTAAGTTAAATTTCAAGAATTTTAAACTATGTTCATACATTCATTCAACCTCGACCAAGTTCCAACGATTCACGAACTATTAAACGAATATGATTATATATGTATATGTGTATATATATTATAACTTGAAACGTAAATAAAATATTAGAATAAATACTTTATATGATTGTATCTGTTTCAAAATGTTTATCAATGGAATTAGAAGATAAGTTCAAATGATTGAATTATCAGATATATTGAATTATGATTACAAGTCTCTGTTGAAAGGCCCACGTTGATTTGAGAAATCTTTTCATTTTAACAATATTCGGAAAATGGTAAAGTGATTTATAAATATGAACAAATTGTCAATCATTGAGAACTAGACAAAGGATAGTGGAAGATTGAATCTCATAAAGACTCGATTGATCTATTTAGTTTCAAACGTACAAAAACGTTTTCAGTTTAAAAAGAACTTTATTATTAAAACGTATATAACTTTTATAAATATCTAGAACCACTTTTGACAACTCATTACTTAACTAGTATGATAAAGATAACGATATTTATATTTTATTTTATTAAATATATATAACGATTTAAATTAATATTATATATATTTATACGCGTATTATACGTACATAGTTTTATACTTTTACTATACTTAAACTTTACCTTTACTTTATTTTTACTTTACTTTAACTTTAATAATTCATACTTTAATAATTCACTTTAATAATTCATACTTTAATAATTCACTTTAATAATTCATACTTTAATAATTCACTTTAATAATTCATACTTTAATAATTCACTTTAATAATTCATACTATAATAATTTACTTTAATAATTAAAAAATCTATTATAAATAGAATTCAATAGGTTTCATTATTTCATAGAAACTTGAAAATAGTTTTCTCTAAACTCTCTCAATCGATTTACATATATATATTTACTCCGTATTATCTCAAGATATTATTAGTATACATAAAATATTACGACGGAGTGCTGTCCGAGTGATTTCGAAGTTGTTTTTTCGAGTGGGATAAGATTAAGGAAATTATGGGTTATAGCTATGGAGGTGATTGAGTATGGTTCATGGGTATGCTCGTGAGGTCAATATAGTGTTTATCATCTCCGTTGCGTTTACGTACCTTTTCTGCAATATTGAATCTCAATATTGATATGTGAGTACTCATAATTTAATTTTTACATACTAATAGTGTATCCCTGACTAATGCTCGAGTATATAGGATTATGCATGCTTGTACTTTTAATATTGCCATTAGATAGGTTATGTTGATTCCTGAATTAGTTACATATACGATTGAGATAAGGTATAAGATATGCATGTCGTTGGAAAGCTAGCGAAAAATAGTTGAATTTTGGTTTAAGAATCACTTGAATCCAAGTAATGGTTAGAAAGTTATGAAATAAACAAATTGCATAATTAATTTCGTAATTAAAATTGCTGATGATAATTAGTGAACTAATTTTCTGGGTTATAAAAAGTGATTATTTGGATTCTACTCGTCGTGTAGATGAATTTTCATATAAAGCACGTCTCGTTTCGTTGAACGGTTGTCAAGTTATGGACAAAAGAAGTTTTGCAAATTTTGATGAATTGTCGAAACGGGAACTGAAATTCTCGCTGATCTGCGTTGTTTCATATATAAAAAAAATACCACTGAATTCTTTGCTGTAAGGTCTAATAAACAACTCTAGCCGTTTGTCAATTCGAGTCTCGACGATTTTTCTAAAAATCATCAAAGTTGACAGTTTGGTCACATTTTAAAATTCTAAAAAGAGCTGAAACTTTTTTATTTAAAAATGTCAGTTTTGTATCATTTGTCATGGTCGGCCTGATATGTGTTTACTCTTGAAAAAAATCATGTTATATCTTTGTGGTAACGAGAATTTGCAGGCTTTGACCGTTTGTCAATACGAGTTTTGAGGAATTTTCTAAAAATCTCCAAAGTAGGCTACTCGGTCACTTTTGTAAATTTATTAAAGCTGAAAAATTAACTTTGAAACGCCGAAAACGCGTTGGCAACTACGAGTTGTCTAGGTTTAGTTTACTTCTGTAATATTTATGCTTAATTTTTTTGGTAATGTGTAACTTTTATCTTTGACCGTTTATCAATCGGAGTTCCGATAATTTTTCTAAAAATAGCTGAAGTGGCCCGTTTAGTCATGTTTGACCGAAAATCATTTTTGTATAAGTTATTATATATTTGCATGCGACCTCATTTTTACTTTGACCTTTGACTTTTGACTTTAACCTTTGACTTTTGACTTTGAACTTTGACTTTTCCTGTTAACTTTTCAGTTAATTTTTTTGTGTTGATTTTCTCTAAAAAAAAAAAAAAAAAAAAAACCTAAAATACTATTTTATGATTATGAAACCATTTGTGTTACGTTGTTTCACACGTCACCTTTTACTATAATCTTAATTGAGCATGAGTAATATAACATGTTACTATACTGTAGAGTTAGACTCGAGCTATAGGATAGGATTACACTATGACCTGACCTAAATTGCTATACAAATATTGACCAACATATAAATATATATAATTAATATAGGTTCGTGAATCCGAGGCCAACCTTGCACTTGTTCAATGACGTTATATGTATTTTTACTACGAAATACAGTATGGTGAGTTTCATTTGCCTTTTTACCCTTTATATTTTTGGGACTGAGAATACATGCGCTTTTATAAATGTTTGACGAAATAGACACAAGTAATTGAAACTACATTCTATGGTTGAATTATCGAAATCGAATATGCCCCTTTTTATTAAAGTCTGGTAATCTAAGAATTAGGGAACAGACACCCTAATTGACGCGAATCCTAAAGATAGATCTATCGGGCCTAACAAACCCCATCCAAAGTACCGGATGCTTTAGTACTTCGAAATTTATATCATGTCCGAAGGAGGATCCCGGAATGATAGGGGATATTCTTATATGCATATTGTTAATGTCGGTTACCAGGTGTTCACCATATGAATGATTATTTTTGTCTCTATGCATGGGACGTATATTTATGAGAACTGGAAATGAAATTCTTGTGGTCTATTAAAATGATGGAAATAAATGATTATGATAAACTAATGAACTCACCAACCTTTTGGTAGACACTTTAAAGCATGTTTATTCTCAGGTGTTAAAGAAATCTTCCGCTGTGCATTTGCTCATTTTAAAGATATTACTTGGAGTCTTTCATAGCATATTTTGAAGAACGTTGCATTCGAGTCATTGAGTTCATCAAAGATTATTATTAAATCAATTTATAGTTGGATAGTGGATATTATGAAATGGTATGCATGCCTGTCAATTTTCGATGTAAAGAAAGATTGTCTTTTAAAAACGAATGCAATGTTTGTAAAATGTATCATATAGAGGTCAAATACCTCGCAATGTAATCAACTATTGTGAATCGTTTATAATGTATATGAACGGGTCCTTTCAAAAATACTCCTAACTTCATACTTGATCATCTCCAAGCATTTTCCCCATCATTTAGCTTCAATTACAGTCCTTAAACACCATAAGAAAACTCTTTCAAGAACATATCAAAATAACCACCCATTTGAAGAAGTTTACTTCCAACCTTTTGATCTAACTCCACCACTCTTTGATTCCAAGATTATTTCTTATCATTTGCAGTAACTTTGTCCAAGTAACTTGAGGTAGTAACCTTGTTCATAATCTTATTCAATTCATATTCATATAGCTATCTTATTTTGTGGTATAAAATTTTAACAATAAGAACATAGTTTGAATGATTTCAAACTTGTTCGCAAACTAAATAGATCCTTCTAACTTGATTTTTAAAATACTTCAAGACCTGTAATATATCATAATGATATGCTAACCTAACAAGATATAACTTGGTTTTACAAAGAACATCTTAAAAACTGAATCTACGTCGTCGGAGTGCAACCGGGGGCTGTTTTGGGTTGGATAATTAAAAAAAATCTTGAACTTTGAATTGGAATTTCATGTTCTGGAAAAATGATATTTCTTATGAATATGTTAACACATAAAAATTTCATGGTTTAACTCAAAGTGTAAGTATTTTTAGAAAAATGATCATTAAATGTTGTTTTTATGATGGAAAATGATCACTTTCATAAGTTTCACCAAAGTTTGAACTATAACCTATGATTTTGAATACAAACTAAGGTATTTTCAGTTCATATTCTTAAAATTTGACTCGATCTAAGGAAGTGGCAAGTTGAACCAACAAAAACGGAGTTGTAATGAAGAAACTACGACTAAAACAAGATTGGGTATCCGAAGCTAGTTTAGCTACGAAAATATTTGGAGAAAAAGTAAATTAATCATATCTTTTCTAATTAATATGATATTTTATATATAATTACTTATGATTTGATTTTATATATTTCAGGACCACCCGTAAACAACACGAGAAGATTAATTATAAGACCTCATGATTGTACGCAACACGTCATTTGACAACACGGTACTTTATGTACGCAACACGTCATTTGACAACATGGTACCATGGGTCGAGATTAATTCTGATCGATACGAATACGATGGGGTCTTTATTTATTTTATTTAAGCAACTAATTGTGAACCACTAACATCGGACTGCTAACTACGGACTAAGAAAATATTAAAAGTATTAAAAGTATATATATATGTAACGATTACTTAAAAAGAAAATATGTTGATATATTATATATATGGTTAGGTTCGTGATATCTATCGGAGACCAAGTCGAATTAAATACCTTCAAGGTAAAAATGAGTTTCATTTGCTCCCTTTTTAATTGCTTTTGCAATATATATTTTTGGGCTGAGAATACATGCGCTGCTTTTATAAATGTTTACAAAATAGACACAAGTAATTAAAAATATATATTCTACGTTGAGTTGTACCACTGGCATACTTCCCTGTAACTTGGTAACTACTATTTACATGAGGTATTGTAAACGCGAATTCTGTTGATAGATCTATCGGGCCTGACAACCCCAACCGGACTGGACGACCAGTATTCAACGGTTGCACAGTACTTCATTTTGGTGACTACACTTGGTACGGTGTAGTGAGATTTCATAATAAAGGGAATATGCGACGTTGATTAAATGTTAAGTATGGTTACCAAGTGCTCAACCACTTAGAATGCTTTACATACACTTGCGAGTGTATTATGTTTATGATTATGAAATCTTGTTGTCTATTAACATATTGAAATGATTGTTATGATAAACCTATGAACTCACCAACCTTTTAGTTGACACTTTAAAGCATGTTTATTCTCAGGTATGAATTAAGTCTTCCGCTGTGCATTTGCTCAATATAAGGACATTACTTGGAGCCGATCATCGCAATGGGACCAAATGTTGATGACTTCGTCCAGGTGGATTAGGACGGGTCCTTTCAGTTGGTATCAGAGCGGTGGTCGTAGCGAACCAGGTCTTGCATTAGTGTGTCTAACTAGTAGTTGTTAGGATGCATTAATGAGTCTGGACTTCGACCGTGTCTACATGTCAAAAGTTTTGCTTATCATTTCTAGTCGGAAATCATCTGCTTATCATCCTTAGGAAATTACCTGTTTATCATTCATAAGTCTAGACACGTTTTACTGTATTTACTACATTGATAGTGTATAGACGAATTCTTATCTTAGCATATCTGTTATTGCGAACTTTGACTGATATCTTTTCAAAGATTCTCCGTAATTTACGGGATTTTGGTATTATATATACATATGTAAATTATGTATTGAAGAGTACCAAATCTAACTCTTATAATCTATTCCATACCAAAAATTCATTTTCCCCATTATACAAGATGGATTCCGCATCTAGTTCGAATTCTTCAGATTCCGACAGTTATGCCGATATGGATTTCCATTCGGGCTCCGAAAGCAGCGTCACCGGAATGGATCAACCAATTTCCCATCAAATATTCTGGATGAATTGGGGATGGGTTCGTAATATACTAAATCACTGGAGACAAGAAGAAGGTGATCCATTCCATCCACCAAATTGCCCTCTTGGCGATGAACCTGAAGCACTTACCGGCGAACCTATTCGAAACACCATTTTCTCTCTCATTTCTAGAGTATCTCGTCACGATTATATACTATCCCATATTACAAATCTTGTTCATTCGCTCGCTCCAACCGCCAATCATCCCAGTGTACTAGCAGAAGTTAACGAACTTCGCGCTCGCGTGACAGCTTTGGAGAACATGGTGCGAAGGTTGCAAACACCAGCAGCAACACCAGCAGCATAATCAGCACCACCATCAATAACATCAACAATACCATCATCACCACTAACAAACAACATCCGCATCACACGTCTCGACATCATAATCTGTCCTACAAACATCAACATCATACGCACCATAGATACCAAGGAGTACCAACAATAATGAACGATGAAGTATTGATCCACAACTTCATTGATATTCTGCGAAGAATATGTGGTTTCAAAAAGTTTTAGAGATTTCTTATTCTAGCTCAAACCGAAAAGCAAATGAGATTAATATCATATTAACTCATTAAATTCATGATTTCATCTGAAGAAAATATATATGTATATATGTTTTCATAAAGGTTGTAATTAAAAGTTCTTTTGTACAAAATATTAATGGTGAAATTTTTTTTTTACGGGTAGGTAATACCCGAGGAATAATTAGATTTCATCTTAATAAGTTACATTGTACATTCGTCGAAGCTGATTCAACAGTCATTTACTATCCTACTTACAACCACCGATATACGTATCCGTTCACCGCAGAATAACCATTTTCATTCAATTTCATATTTGGATTTTGACTTCCCAGAATCCAACAAATGGCATATGAAGAAAACATATGACAAAATAAAATCTATTAGAAAAAAACAAATTAACTATGAAAAATTTTGTTAAGAATCCACGCTAACTGTTCCAGCTAACTGTTCCTAGCTAACTGATTACATTTTATTTATCGCAGTTTATTTATCGCAATTTAATTATCGCACTTTTATTTATCGTCATTTAATTTCTGTAATTATTTTACTCACTTTAAATATCGGGACACGTATACAATGTTTTGACATATCATATCGACGCATCTATATATATTATTTGGAATCACCATAGTCACTCTATATGCAGTAATGATCGAGTTCTCTATACAGGGTTGAGGTTGATTCTACAATAATATATATAGTTTGAGTTGTGATCGAGTCTGAGAGGTATACGGGTCACGACACGTATTAATTAATTCGTATATTATATATTAAACTATATATGAATTATTGGACTGTTACTGTGGACTATCGACTGTGGACTAATGGCATTGGATAATTAAAATGAATTAAAATATTGATTATAACATATGAAACTAAACATTTCTTCAAGATTGCCACTTGATTTCATCTTAAACCTCATTGTATCTCGACGATTACAATCAGCGTTCAAATCTATCATGATTCTTAAAAACACCTCAATCGAGAGGATAAACCAACCGCACTTCATCTACGGAAGAAAAGATTGATGCATATAGTTATGCACCTGAAAAACCCTCGGAAACTGAGTAAATGTTTGACACGTATCTGTTCTAGTTCCTTTGACATTGTTATTACCGAAGATCGTTTTGCAATCCCTTTCCAAAGTAGCTAATTTTGTCACAGCTCCAGCAAGTCAACTCCGACTTTTCATCCGAAATAACTTTATTATAACCGCGATATATATGCGTACTCTTTATTGTTACTGGGGAACCTTTTATATTCCACAATATTACCATCAGCGATTAATCATTCTAAAAACACAATTCTCCTGAAACTACCTCGGTTTGATAACCGATGACCCAGATCAGTTAACTTTGAAAATGCTGACGAAGCAACATGTTGTAGATGATCTTAATGGCCAAAAGTTTGATGATAAAGAAAGGAGAGTTAGGAACGCTCGATAGAAAATTTAGTACCGAAAAGCGGATTATGTGAAACTATGAAGAAAGCCGTGGACAAATCATAAAGAATAAGTTTGCCTTCAAAGAATCCAAATGATTCGGTGCCTGCTGAAATCGTTAGCAAACATCTTATTTCTCATTCTAAACCTTCACAGACAAATCTTCTTCATCATCCATTGATATTAGAAATTCTAAGATATTCTCGTATGTTCTATTATAAATATCCTCCATATTTCTGGCGATATTTTCACAACTATTCTTATCTGAGATCATTTATCTCCCCGTAATATCTGCAACATAAAATAAACTGTGTTAGTTTCTAAATTCTGAAACCTTCGAGTTTAAAATATGAATGTTTTGAAGTAGTGTTGAGAACTGAAGCATGGATTAGTATAATATAATGACACTTGATCAACGTCATTATATTACAGTAATTCATGCTGAGTTTCTAATGAAGCATGATGATTCATAGTACCGTCATCATGTTCCATTTACACGACTCTTACATTCTATCTAATCTCTAAACATATCAAGAGAATATTTTTCTGGATGACTCGATCTTCTCCAGGGTATTCTGGTAATTTAACAAATCAAAATTGTTCTATTACCATTTTCTTCTTAGAGCATTAGCTATGTTCATTCTGAATTTCATATCTACGAATTCCGGACCATTACTCGCTTGACTCGAAGTCGGGAAGAGAAAACGAAAGCATGAAGCTCCGAAAAATAATGAAGAATATAAACTTCGATAATAACCCCGAAATTACAAACCATGTATATCAATGCAGATAGCAATATAGAGACACGGGAGAATTAGAAACACTATAAACACAAGAGTATAGTAGAAGTAAATAGATTCTTCTGGTGGTAGATGAAAAAGAAGAATGACAGATATAAAAGTTAGGAGTATATCAAGAATCAGGACTGGATGGAGCATATTGATGAATGCTTTAAAGTAAGAATCAAGGGAGAAAGAATAGAAGGTGTGAGTCGTGGAAAATAAGGAAACGAAGGGGTGAATTTATAGTGAAATATCCGACAGAGCAATCGAAACAGATTATTGCATATAATCAAAAAAGATCCTGATTTCCTTAATCACCAAAGAACCAAATCTTATTACGTAAGATTCTCTTTAAATCCCTTAAATCTCGAAAATCAATCATAACTACGTCATCGGTTAAGACGAATATATTTTACTCATCTCACTCTTTTACGATAGTCTCATTTATATTCTTCGCATAATCGAATCGTTTTATCTACATTACTCAATGATGATAAAACTCCATTATCACCTTATATTTGTCATGAAAACCTTCTTATTGTTATCCATAACAACCTCTATCAAATTTCGGGGACAAAATTTCTTTAACGGGTAGGTACTGTAATGACCCAGAATTTTCCAACCAAATTATACTTATGAGATTAATATTTACATAAATTAAACCATACCAACATGATAAGCAATCCAAATTGTTGAGACTTGTGTTTTTGAAAAGAGTTTTACACAACGTTTGACCGTCCAATATGACCGATGATATCACGAACTATATAACATACGATAATTATACGTTTGTGTATATATATGTATTTATATATATTTAACATGATCTAAGGATGGTTTAACATCTAATTGTGTACTAATGACAATGAGTTATAAGTATATTTTGAAACTACTAACTTAAGTTTTCAAAACGATAACAATACGTAACATTCTTTGATATATATACTTATAATCTATAATGCTTATACATGTATCGTATATATAATGTATTTAATCACTTTTTAAGGACTTAAATACATAAAACAATATAAGTATATTCACAAAAGATAGCTATATTTGAATTCTCATTCCGTTTCCTCAAGATTTCTATACGTATATCTAGGGTATATGTACCCGTATCATACCCAGCTTCTATACGTATTTACTATTGTTATATACACATCAAATCAACATCCTAATAAACATTATTACTACCCTAGATATGAGGTAACTAGAATTTGTCAAGTAGTATGAATTATTAGTAAGAAAACAAAATTAGAAATCATTTTCTTTCTTTATAAACTAAAAACGTTTTTATAAATGAACACCATTTCTTCACTCCATTTTCTCATACCTACACCCTTGTTTCTCTCTCAAAATACTCCTAACTTCATACTTGATCATCTCCAAGCATTTTCCCCATCATTTAGCTTCAATTACAAGCCTTAAACACCATAAGAAAACTCTTTCAAGAACATATCAAAATAACCACCCATTTGAAGAAGTTTACTTCCAACCTTTTGATCTAAATCCACCACTCTTTGATTCCAAGATTATTTCTTATCTTTTGCAGTAACTTTGTCCAAGTAACTTGAGGTAGTAACCTTGTTCATAATCTTATTCAATTCATATTCATATAGCTATCTTATTTTGTGGTATAAAATTTTAACAACAAGAACATAGTTTGAATGATTTCAAACTTGTTCGCAAACTAAATAGATCCTTCTAACTTGATTTTTAAAATACTTCAAGACCTGTAATATATCATAATGATATGCTAACCTAACAAGATATAACTTGATTTTACAAAGAACATCTTAAAAACTGAATCTACGTCGTCGGAGTGCAACCGGGGGCTGTTTTGGGTTGGATAATTAAAAACCATCTTGAACTTTGAATTGGAAGTTCATGTTCTGGAAAAATGATATTTCTTATGAATATGTTAACACATAAAAATTTCATGGTTTAACTCAAAGTGTAAGTATTTTTAGAAAAATGATCATTAAATGTTATTTTTATGATGGAAAATGATCACTTTCATAAGTTTCACCAAAGTTTGACCTATAACCTATGATTTTGAATACAAACTAAGGTATTTTCAGTTCATATTCTTAAAATTTGACTCGATCCAAGGAAGTGGCAAGTTGAACCAACAAAAACGGAGTTGTAATGAAGAAACTACGACTAAAACAAGATTGGGTATCCGAAGCTAGTTTAGCTACGAAAATATTTGGAGAAAAAGTAAATTAATCATATCTTTTCTAATTAATATGATATTTTATATATAATTACTTATGATTTGATTTTATATATTTCAGGACCACCCGTAAACAACACGAGAAGATTAATTATATGTACGCAACACGTCATTTGACAACACGGTACTTTATGTACGCAACACGTCATTTGACAACATGGTACCATGGGTCGAGATTAATTCTGATCGATACGAATATGATGGGGTCTTTATTTATTTTATTTAAGCAACTAATTGTGGACCACTAACATCGGACTGCTAACTACGGACTAAGAAAATATTAAAAGTATTAAAAGTATATATATATATATGTAACGATTACTTAAAAAGAAAATATGTTGATACATTATATATATGGTTAGGTTCGTGATATCTATAGGAGACCAAGTCGAATTAAATACCTTCAAGGCAAAAGTGAGTTTCATTTGCTCCCTTTTTAATTGCTTTTGCAATATATATTTTTGGGCTGAGAATACATGCACTGCTTTTATAAATGTTTACAAAATAGATACAAGTAATTAAAAATATATATTCTACGTTGAGTTGTATCATTGGCATACTTCCCTGTAACTTGGTAACTACTATTTACATAAGGTATTGTAAACGCGAATCCTGTTGATAGATCTATCGGGCCTGACAACCCCAACCGGACTGGACGATCAGTATTCAACGGTTGTACAGTACTTCATTTTGATGACTACACTTGGTACGGTGTAGTGAGATTTCATAATAAAGGGAATATGCGACGTTGATTAAATGTTAAGTATGGTTACCAAGTGCTCAACCACTTAGAATGCTTTACATACACTTGCGAGTGTATTATGTTTATGATTATGAAATCTTGTGGTCTATTAACATATTGAAATGATTGTTATGATTAACCTATGAACTCACCAACCTTTTGGTTGACACTTTAAAGCATGTTTATTCTCAGGTACGAATTAAGTCTTTCGTTGTGCATTTGCTCAATATAAGGACATTACTTGGAGCCGATCATCGCAATGGGACCAAATGTTGATGACTTCGTTCAGGTGGATTAGGACGGGTCCTTTCATCAGTCAAGCTTCAGCTGCTTGATCCTTGGTGGAATTGTGAGAGTTTGTTATTAATAACATATAAATGAGTTATTTTTTGTTGTATTCACTCAACAACTTTAATAAAAGTTGGCTACATAGTGAATGGGTCAAAATTTCCAAAGGTTAAATTTATTGCACATAACCTCTTTAATCATCTATCATAAGGTTTTTACTCACACCCAAACTTGCTACCCCGCTTTACTATATTTCAGGAAATAAAACTCAGTATGCAGTGGACATTATAAGGATTTACAGAAGTATTCTTAGATAGATTCAACTCATATTCTTTTGTCTTCTTTCTGAAACTATAGTTTAGCTTTTTGTTGATACAAAGGTAATAATGGTATGTTGGTTCCTTATCATTGTGTTGTAACATGTTTTGTCAAAGCATCTACATATGTCTCTCCAGAGTGGCTGGTTTAAAAAGAATAGCTTCATATCACAGTGGCCTTGAAATTAATACGCATGTCATTGATGAAGTCCCAATGAAAGGTCTTGACGAAGTTCTGCTTAATGAGTCACATAATGCAATATTTTATCATTATGTGAAAAAACTAAAAGGCTAGCAGGTAAAACAATTCAAATGGGGTGTAAGTCATCTAAACTATATTTAAATGCCTAAAACATTATGCATTATTTTATGGTACGTGTGTGATCTGATGTACCGAAGGTAAGTATAGTCAAATTTCAATATCAATAATTAGTTATCTTAATCTTGATATTTGTATAGGCAGGCCATGAGATCAGTTACGAATTATTAAGTTTAGAGAAATATCAATTTTTCTGAATTTGTTTTTTAATCTAACTTTTTACCCCACATTAACACATTCAACTTGGTGTTGCGTTTTATATGACCAAATGCATTTTTCTCAATCTGAATTGTTCAAGCCAGAACACTTTCATACAACATATATGAAAGGACCCGTTCATATACATTATAAACGATTCACAATAGTTGATTACATTGCGAGGTATTTGACCTCTATATGATACATTTTACAAACATTGCATTCGTTTTTAAAAGACAAACTTTCTTTACATCGAAAATTGACAGGCATGCATACCATTTCATAATATCCACTATCCAACTATAAATTGATTTAATAATAATCTTTGATGAACTCAATGACTCGAATGCAACGTTCTTCGAAATATGATATGAAAGACTCCAAGTAATATCTTTAAAATGAGCAAATGCACAGCGGAAGATTTCTTTAACACCTGAGAATAAACATGCTTTAAAGTGTCAACCAAAAGGTTGGTGAGTTCATTAGTTTATCATAATCATTTATTTCCATCATTTTAATAGACCACAAGAATTTCATTTCCAGTTCTCATAAATATACGTCCGATGCATAGAGACAAAAATAATTATTCATACGGTGAACACCTGGTAACCGACATTAATTAGATACATATAAGAATATCCCCTATCATTCCGGGATCCTCCTTCGGACATGATATAAATTTCGAAGTACTAAAGCATCCGGTACTTTGGATGGGGTTTGTTAGGCCCAATAGATCTATCTTTAGGATTCGCGTCAATTAGGGTGTATGTTCCCTAATTCTTAGATTACCAGACTTTAATAAAAAGGGGCATATTCGATTTCGATAATTCAACCATAGAATATAGTTTCACGTACTTGTGTCTATTTGTAAATCATTTATAAAACCTGCATGTATTCTCATCCCAAAAATATTAGATTTTAAAAGTGGAACTATAACTCACCATACTGTATTTCGTAGTAAAAATACATATAACGTCATTGAACAAGTGCAAGGTTGAACTCGAATTCACGAATCTAAATTAATTATATATATTTATGTGTTGGTCAATATTTGTCTAACAAATTAGGTCAAGTCATGGTGTACCACAATCCTAATGCTCGAGACTAATATGCAAAAGTCAACAAAAGTAAATTTGACTCAAAATAATTTCCAAAAATCTATACATGATTAATATATAGTTTAAATATCGTCGTTTTATATTTTTAAATATTTTTAAAAGATTTATTAGAGTAAATAATATAATTTATTTATTAATAAATAAAATTTTATATTAAATTTATATAATAAAATATACTTTTATATATATTAAGTAATAAAATTTATAGGGTTCATTTAATATCATAAAGATAATATGATAGGTATTATTAAAGTAAGTTATTACACGTAGTAAAATATGTTTGTATCACATATTTATTTGATAAAATAATATCTATAATGATAGTAAGTAAAAGTTGTATTATTTTGTAATAATAATTATTATTATAAAAATATCAATATTTATAATTACTAAGATGACATTATGATAAAACGATAATTCTAATTATGATAACTTTAATATTTACGATAATTTTTAATATTATCTTTAAAATAATAATTCTATTTAAAATAATAATGATATTTTATAGTAACAATGACATTTCTATTAAAATGATAATTTTTGTTAAAATGATAGTTTTAATACTAACTATACTTTTAATAATAATAGTAATGATAAAAATAATAAGAACGATAATTTTATCTAAATCAATATCTTATAATATTTTAATTTCATCATGATACTCTTACTCATTATTTCCTAATCATTTCATTTAATAGCTTTTAATCGTCTTTTATATCGTGTTCATAATAATGATAATAATAGTAATCAAAATAATTAGGTGTTACAAATATTTGTTTTAATTACACTAATATTAATAATGATAGTTACTATAACATTATTAACGATAATACTAATAATTATCTTAATGATAATATAGTAATAATAATAATAATAATAACAATAACAATAACCATTTTTAAATAATGATATATATATTAATAATGATAATAATAATAATAATACTAATAATAATAATAATAATAATAATAATAATAATAATAATAATAATAATAATAATAATAATAATTGGATAATAATAATAATACTAATTATAACTTTAACGATAATAACGATAGTAATAATAAAAAAAAAATAATTTTTAATGATAAATCCATTTTATTGATAAAGATAATAATAATGATAATAATAAGATAAAACTAGAACGACGATAAAAACGACGATAATAATAATCATTTTTAATAAAAATATCGAAAATTCAATTGATTATAACTTCTAATCCGTTCATCGAAACCATTCGATATCTAAAGGAAAAGTTCTTAATTTTTCGTTAGCTTTCCAAGGACATGCATATCTTATACCTTATCTCAACCGCAAGTGTAACTAATTCAAGATTCAACCTAACTTGTCTAAGGGCAATATCAAAAGTACAAGCATGCATAATCCTAAATACTCGAGCACTAGTCAGGGATACACTATTAGTATGTAAAAGTTAAATTATGAGTACTCACGTATCAATATTGAGATTCAATATTGCAGGAAAGGTACGTAGACGCAACGGAAATGATAAACACTATATTGACCTCACGAGCATACCCATGAACCATACTCAATCACCTCCATAGCTATAATCCATAATTTCCTTAATCCTATCCTACTCGAAAAACAATTTCGAAATCACTCGGACAGCACTCCGTCGTAATATTTTATGTATACTAATAATATCTTGAAATAATACGGAGTAAATATAAATATGTAAATCGATTGAGAGAGTTTATAGAAAAATATTTTCAAGTTTCTATGAAATAATGAAACCTATTGAATTCTATTTATAATAGATTTTTGAATTATTAAAGTGAATTATTAAAGTATAAATTATTAAAGTATGAATTATTTAAGTGAATTATTAAAGTATGAATTATTAAAGTGAATTATTAAAGTATGAATTATTAAAGTGAATTATTAAAGTTAAAGTAAAGTAAAAATAAAGTAAAGGTAAAGTTTAAGTATATTAAAAGTATAAAACTATGTACGTATAATACGCGTATAAATATATATAATATTAATTTAAATCGTTATATATATTTAATAAAATAAAATATAAATATCGTTATCTTTATCATACTAATTAAGTAATGAGTTGTCAAAAGTGGTTCTAGATATTTATAAAAATTATATACGTTTTAATAATAAAGTTCTTTTTAAACTGAAAACATTTTTGTACGTTTGAAATTAAATAGATCAATCGAGTCTTTATGAGATTCAATCTTCCACTATCCTTTGTCAAGTTCTCAATGATTGACAATTTGTTCTTATTTATAAATCACTTTACCATTTTCTGAATATTGTTAAAATGGAAAGATTTCTCAAATCAACGTGGGCCTTTCAACAGAGACTTGTAATCATAATTCAATATATCTGATAATTCAATCATTTGATCTTATCTTCTAATTCCATTGATAAATATTTTGAAACAGATACAATCATATAAAGTATTTAATCTAATATTTTGTTTACGTTTCAAGTTATAATATATATACACATATACATATATAATCATATTCGTTTAATGGTTCGTGAATCATTGGAACTTGGTCGAGGTTGAATGAATGTATGAACATAGTTTAAAATTCTTGAAATTTAACTTAACAAATATTGCTTATCGTGTCGGAAACATATAAAGATTAAAGTTTAAATTTGGTTGGAAATTTCTGGGTTGTCACAATACATTCCATCATCCATTGTGATGACAACAACAACAACAAAAAAATAATGAAAAATTACATTTGTCGTGTAGCATATACATCATATTTCAAAAATTATTAATATGTATTTACTTCTTTCAATAAAATGAATAAATAATCATTGTAACCAATCATATTGGACGACAATGAAAATTATTAAATACCACAAAGATTGTTGTCTATAAGAAAGCCTTGAGACGTATTTGACTGAGTTGTAAATGTTCTATGGTTAAATATCCTTTGAATATTTTTGGTACAACTCTAATTATATATACTTATAGTATAAACTAAATTCATTTTGAAAACTAATATAAGCTTAATGGATAAAAAGGATTCACGTTGAGAGTTAATGGTTTAAGGTTAAGGAATTGCTATTTATGGTTTACAGTTTAGAATTTAGGGTTTAGGGTTAAGATTTTAGAATTTATACTTTACGGTTTAGGTTTTATGATTTAGTGTATAGGGTTAACGGTTTAGTGTTTAGGGTTTAGGGTTAAGGGTTTAGAGTTTAGACTATAGAGTTTAGGGTTTAGTTTTTAGAATTTATGGTATAGAGTTTAGGGTTTTATGATTTATGATTTAGGGTTTAGTGTTTAGGGTTTACATATAGGGTTTAGTGTATAGAGTTTAGTTTATAGGGTATAGGTGTTAGAGTTTAGGGTTTAGGGTTTAAATTTTAGAATTTATGATTTAGGGTTTAGAGTATAGTGTTAAAGGTTTAAGGTTTAGTGTGTAAGGTTAAGGGTTTAGATATAGGATTTAGGGTTTAGTGTATGTGGTTTAGGGTTTAAGGTTTAGTGTTTAGGGTTTATGGTTTAGATTTTATAATTTAAGGTTTAAGGTTTGGGATATATGGTTTATGGCTTAAGGTTTTGTTTATACAATTTATGGTTTAGAGCATATATATAGTGTTTAGGGTTTAGTGTATAGGATTTAGGATTTAGGTTTATGGTTTATGATTTACTGTATAGGGTTTAGGGTATATGGTTTAGGGTTTGGGGTTTAAGGTTAAAAGTTTAGGTAAGAATGTATATGGTTCAATTTTTCTTTCATTAGTTAAGCCACCTTTTTTCTAAAAGAGATTAGTGTTTAAGGTTTAGAGTTTAGGGTTTAAGGTTTAGTGTGTAAGTTTAAGGGTTGATGGTTTAGGGTTTAGGGTTGATTTAGGGTTTATGGTTTAGATTTTGGGTTTAGGGTTTAGAGTTTTGTGTATAGGGTTTAGGTTTAGTGTTTAGGGGTTTATGGTTTAGACTTTAAGGTTTAGATTTTAGAATTTATGATTTAAGGTTTAGGATATAGAGTTTCGGGTTTAGGGTTTTGTTTTTACAATTTATGGTTTAGAGTATAAATATAGGGTTTAGGGTTTAATGTATAGGATTTAGGGTTTAGGGTTTAGTGTACAGGGTTTAGAGTTTAAGGTTTAGGGTTTATAATTTAGGGTTTATGGTTTAGGGTTTAGAGTTTAGGATTTTGAGGTTTAGAGTTTAGGGTTTAGTGTGTAGGGTATAGCGTTGGTGGTCTAGGGTTGATTTAGGTTTGATAGTTTAGGGTTTAGATATAGGGTTTTGCGTTTAGAGATTAGTGTTTAGGATTTATTGTTTACAGGTCTGGGTTTTGGGTTTAGATTTTAGAATTTATGATGTAGGGTTTAGGTTATAGGGTTTAGGATTTATTGATTAGCGTTTAAGGTTTAGGGTTTAGTATGTTTAAGGTTTAGATTTAGGGTTTAGGTTTACGATTTAGTGTTTAGGGAGCGAGATATGTTGATGAAGCTAAAAGTTAAAGTACAATTTGGGTATTTTTAACCAATTTGATTCCTGTCTTTTACCCGTATGTTTCAATTGACCCATTAAACTAATTTAAGATTAAAAATTCTTTAATCAACCCATATTAGATAAAACATAACCCAATTGACCCAATCTCAATTAATTTGACAATGTGGTCTAAACTATCACCCCTCTATCATGTTTAATTGTTCATATCGTTCACACAGAAAAAGAACAATTGATATTTCTCTAAACTCAATACAATTAGCACTTAATACATTTGTTTATAGTACTTCAACTTCAAAGTTTACATATTGATCAACGTTATTTTGTTGAATGATTAATCTACAACAACTTCCCAAATATTTTGTTCGTGAACAGTTTAAGAAAACAGTGAAAAAGAGGAATGCATGTATCAACTGTAGCGGCGCTGAATTAAAAGTTAAAATTACCTAAAAAGGTGAGATAGGATTCATAAGCAGTGGCTGACCTTCAATAATGTAGCAATTAAATTTAAAACATGGTAATTTCATTTACTTCACTGTAATACAACAAGCCTATTGGTATTTAACGATTTATGATGAAGAAATGTGCTTGACCAAGTTTGAAGATGAAGTAACACATACCAATAATACATCAACCCACCTTAAACGACTAACAATGGCACTACACATGCGTTTTTCATATTGCATCAAACACATTACAGATACTGATATGCATCAACTGATATTTTCCTTTGTCAACACACATCATATATAATTACAATGTTTCGTTCAATATTATGTTAATGTTAATATTACTATACCCATTTTTATTTCAGTTTTAGAAACTTGGGAAGTCCGGGTGATCACACTTGCCAAACCAGCATTGATGTCCATTACACGTATCAGAATAATCCTATCGCTAATGATGAAAATAATGAAAATGACAACAACCCAGGTTTAATTTACTTGGGACATCAAAGTGATGAAGAATTGGATCCTGAATCTGATACATAGTAAATGAATGAAGAAAACTGACATGCACAGCCCAAACGACTGAAAAGTTGTCTTTCCTGTACCAGGCGAACATACTTGGGTACGCAGCCTTTTCAATTTCAATGAAAAGTATTTTTCGTTATTTAATTCTAAGTTTAACGGGAATTCGTATTTATTAACTTTCGAAAGATCATCAAATAAACAAACTTTTTAATTATAATCAAAAAAGCATGAATGATATGGATGAACAATTGGAACATAAATACATAATCAATTGATCAAAAGCGTAGCAATTGCAAACAAAATATTAAACCGCAAATAACACTAATATAAAACTCTAAGATATAACTTATGGTAGCTTAGTACCATTGAATAATTTGGAATGTAATTGAGTTTTATGATATGTCAATCGATGAATGATGGTAATTTTGATATGCTACAGATCTTATCATTAAACACAAGTTGCAACTAAACAACTAAAATGTATTATCATATGTTTGTATAATCTTATTCTTCTGCATATTAAAAAAATTGCCAATATAAATATATTACAAATAGTATTCTTATGGAAACATCAATTTCATATTGATCATCTTCTATTGTAAGATTGTTTAGATAACCAAAGTCAAAGCAAAATAACAAATACAATATAATATGATATTAATAAATGATTTCACCCTTTAATAATCCCGCAAAATCGCGGGTCTTTAACTAGTATATAACTAATAAGTGAGACGAACTTGGGCCATGATCATGCTTGTATAATGTCAAACGAGTCGGAAATAACAGAAAATACAATTTTATAATAATTAATATTTAATAACTAAATAAGCGACACGAACTCGGGCCTTGATCATGTTTGTATAATGTTAAACGATTCGAACTCGATATTAAGCTCGAAATGAGTTAGGCTCAAGCTCTTTGAAGCTTAATGAGCCGGGCTTGAGCTTGGGTTTTTTTTTCGAACGGGGGAAGATTTAATTAATAAAAACTAGCATGGATTTAGAAAAAGAATACAAAAGTTGGAATATAATGGGTTTTGCAATCAAATCGTCCAGTTTATCCTATTCTTCCGAAATCAACAATACAACCAGTTAAATCCCGTGACTACAATGCTATCAAAAACATGACATTTTCGAAAAAGAGGCGTTGTTGAAGGTGATGCTATTTTGGAGTCTCCAAATGTTCGCGAAGAAATAACGATCATATTTAGCATAGTGCTTTGTAAAGTCATTATGCGGAACCACCGCCTATCCAAAGTCACATGTCGTCTAAAGAGTCCCAACGGGGGGATGGATATACCAATACATCTGCTTTAAGATTCCATATCTAAGATGTAACTTCACAATGGGAAAATAGGTTAATTTCATATTCTGGGTCCCTTTTACATAAGCCGAAATTATCATTATCCAAATCAACATCACGAGCTAGCAACCCAATCTTAGTGGATAATCGAAGCAAACGTAATCTTCAAACAAAAATATTAATCATTATTGGAATGTACTTACTGACTTACACCATTGAGCTTGGTAAAACTCAGACACAAGTTGACTCGTTTTCACTTGTAGTTGTGAGCGATCCAATGTAAAAAAATAAAATTGAAATGTAATTAAAAGCCACGTAGTAGAATGACCTACCAACAAGCACTCCTTAGTCCTTAGAGAAACGAAAGTATTCGGATTCTTATTATGTGAGTCGCTTAAAATGATTGGTCAACTTTCTGAACTTATTTCATTTAAACTAGTGGGATTAGTCTTGTTCTTTCACATATGAGATATTCTGTGGTATTTTACAAACATGCAAATGTTACGGGTGAATTGGTGATATTCATCGCAAACACATAGTTTAAGTGTCCATCGCGAACTCTCAATCTACACCTTATAAAATAAACTTACCAACTAGTTAACACAATACATTATTATGTAGCTCAAGATGAGGACTTATTTCTAAATATTAAAAATGTGGATTCGAGATGAAAACTAGATATTAAATGAAGCAAGTGGGGTGGCTGATCCTAATAGTTTGTAGGTTTGTTAGAGTTTTTTAAAATTTATTAATAATAATTGTATCATTATTTTTGATAAACTCTATCTTAAGGTTTCGTTTGTTTTCCTATTTGCAGACCTTATTATGTCTTATGTCTGCGCGCCCGCGGACATTTTTACTGCAGACATTTTGTTTTTCTGAAAACGTAAGATAAAATTATGTCTTATTATGTCTGCAGCCTCGCAGACTTAGAAATGTGCTTCTAAGTGCTGCTGACAGAATTAAGTTATGTTGCAGACCCAAAAACAAACGGTATTCATTATTCAGGATACAGACCTTCAGACCGCATCTATTGGTCCGCAGATCTTCAGACAAAAATATCTTAAAAAATAAACAGCACCTTAGTGTTGATAGGTGTACAACACTACTTATTAATGCATAATTTATTATGGGAAAATTCATAAAAATAATGATGAAAAATCAACTTTTCTGATTAGGTAATTTTTTAGTTGGAAATGAGTTTGACCACAAAATTGATTTAATCAACCCTTAATAGTATTAACCATGAAAACATAACCGAAATAATCAAATTGAATATATAACCGTGGGGTTGGTTAACACTTTAGAGTTAACTGAAATTTACGGTTCGATTGCGATAACAAAGAATATCTGCATTGATTTAACCGCACCGCCCTATTTATAACTTTAAAATCGCTACCTTTTTTTTTTTTTTTGTGAAAAGCAAGCATTGTATTAGAAAGAAAGAATGTACAAGAGAGAAAAACATCCACGGGAACTAAACAAACCCTCTAGATGGAAAAAGAAAAAAAAAAAAAAGGAGACCCATACTATGAGGCTTAGAAAGGGCCGAAACAACAATCACAACAAAACAACAACACAAAAAAAACGAAGTAAACTAGCCAATTCCGGTTCTGGTATTTGCTTGAGAGACGAAGAAGTCCGGATTGATTAACCATTGATGTCATTCTAACGAGAGCTTTTTTTGACGCTTTGAAATCCACATGAAACTCCAGTTTTGAATGTCCGCTAAAATACGGCCAAAATCCCATCCTTTGTTTTCGAATACTTTTTTATTTCTCGCCTTTCAAATAATGTAGGAGCAACCCCATTTTGACTGCTTGCCAAACCTCGCTTTCCATCCTCGTTAAAGATGATAGCAGGGAATCATCAAAAAGTGAATCATAAGATGGCATGCCAAAAAAGGGAATGTTCCGCCATTTACAAACTAAATTCCAAACTTCAACCACTTTAGAGCAAAATAGCAACGTATGATCAACAGTTTCAACATCCATCGAACATAAAGGACAAATTGTCGAGCTCATTGAGAACCGGTAACTGTTTCAGTTTCGCTCTCCAAACAAAAATTCCGACCTTTTGATGGACTGTTTTGTTCCGCAAACTTTCCGAAGTGCTTCTAGAAGATGCTAGCTTCTTTTTATCGATAAGAGTCAAGAGATGTTTCACCATGAATGTACCTCTAGGATCTAAGTTCCAACGCCATGAATCGAGTCTGTTGTGTAACATCCCGCCTTTTTCCGTTTACTTTCCGTTTATTTAATTTAAAGCCCGTTATATAATTATAACATCTTCCGTTATTACGCGTTTTAAAATATTTCGTTTAGGTAATTCACACACCCGCTTTAAACTTGAGGGACCAATGTTGTCAAGTGACCAAAGATGTGACTAGGTCAAATGGTCAACTTCTTCCTCATCCATTCATTCACCTCCTCCAAATCTAATACTTCAACTTTTTCTCTCAAACACCCAATACACAAATTCATCATTTAAATTCGATCTAGCAAGTGTTCATCAAAACAAATTGCATATTTGGAATCCTTGCATCTTCCTCTTTGAATCCATACCAACTTTATTACATTTGGGTAACTTTATAAAAATACTAGATTTTATGTTCTTGATGTTTTTGACTTAAAAGTGTGCTAATTAGTGTCTATGGCTCAAGTCTAACATGTTTGTGTGATTTATTTGCTTGTTCTTGCTATTTTGATGTAACTAGCTTAAGCTTGAAATGGGTGTGTTTGATCTTGAGATTTGGTTACTTAAATGTTGTTAGATATTAAAAGTGCATGTATTAAATGTGTTACTAGCATCACTAGCTTCAATTTGATGTATAGGTTGACTTAGAAAGACTCCTTAAACATAATTACTAAATTTATGATTTTGAGTTAGGGTTTGATAGAAGTAAAATGGATTTTTGATGCATTAAATGCTTTGCAATATTAATTGTAAGTGTTTAGTTGTATTGTATGCATGATTACCTACGAAACGGCGTATTATATGCGTGTATTTAATTCCCGAATCATCAATGTGCATTTATGGACTTGAAGCATTTATGATGAGCATTGATTGATCATTTAATTTGGAAATTAGATTATTGTAAATGTTAGATTTAATTGATGATATGTAGCTAGTTGTTTTCCTCGTTAAAATACCTTTCCTACGATATATGGTATGCGTTTTTAGTGTCTTCGGTTCATAAATTGTGTTTAAATGAAGTTTGGTTCGAGACTTGTTAATTTTTCAGCTTTTCTCACTGGAATCAGGTAGTGATGCGGCGCATCCTTATTGGATGCAGCGCATCAGCAGACAGATGCGACGCATCACTAAGGGATGTGGCGCATCTGAAGCTGGCTGTCCAAATTGTCTTTTTTTTTTCGTTTAATTCCCGCTATGCTATACATGTCCGATTAACATGAAACTTAGCCAACATGCTTATATATGCTTATCTTTCATAGAAAAATTGTTGGATACCCGACCCGACCCCTTTGACTTTGACCAAGTTTGACTTTTAGTCAAACTTAACCAAATATTTATGCGATCGTTCTAGCGTGCTTTTATACTCGTATCTTGCATGAAACTTGACAACGTGACTCACATGCTACGAAATTGAGTCGTAACGAGCCATAGGACTAATTGAACACTTTGACTGACCCTGTTTACCGATATTGATACAACCTATTTGTTTAGGTCAAGACTAGCATTCGTTCTTGCACACGTTATTTTGTGAAGTGCATTTATTTTTCGTGCAATCAAGGTGAGATTATAGTCCCACTTTTACTCTTTTATACTTATACTAGGGATGAGAAAACATAAACGATTTATGCTTTTATACATTGAACACAAGTACGAAAACAAACATTCCACGTACTAGTTAGAACAAAAATCCTCAATTCAATTATCATTAGTTACACTTTTAGGGTGTAAGCGAGTAATTATATTGTGTGGCCATACGAGTTTGACGAACCCTCATTCGGACGGTTCGCTACCGTTAGCGAATGAAATATAATTTTATCGGTATAGTGTATGTTCTAAAGCTATGGATTCAGAGGTAACATTCAGTTAAGCCTTGATAATTGGGTGCTCGTGATACAAACAACATCTTTGAAATGCAAACGATTTGGATAATCAACTTATACTAAATCTTGTGGTTCAAATACATACGTTTACTAATACACCTATGATTTCACCATCGTTTTTCGTTGACAGTTTTCTATATATTTTTCTCAGATCCTTGAATGATAAGTGATACATGCTTCCGCACTCTACTTTTGATACTTGATTGAATGTCGAGTATACATGCATACATGTTGACTTACTTTAAATTGTATCGCATAGGTTTCATTTGTACTTTAAACGTTGTAATATAACTAGTCGTTGAACTACTTTTGTAAACTTGAAACATCCATACATTTGAAATAAATGCGACATATTTTGGTCAAACGTTGTTTTAAAGACTTATGACCACGTGACGGGACCTAAGTAGACGGCGCCGTCAATGACGATTTTGTCGGGTCGCTACATGATGTTGTCTAAACTTACGTCATTGATCAATCTTGTCAACTCATACAAATCATTTAAAGCTCTCCCGCGAGGGTATCTTGACCAATTCCATGTAGCTGACCATGACCCATCTTGGATTATAAATCTATCTTTTACCAATACCTTTGGGTTGCTTTCAATTGCGAAAAGACGATTGAATCGAGTCTTAAGAGGAGCGTTCCCAATCCATCGATCAGACCAGAAACTGATTGAATCACCACTTCCAATTTCTTTGTAGAAAGAACTAGAGAAATCAATACCAAGCTTATCGATAACAAGGTCTGCCTTTACAATGTTGTACCAAGTCGATTCGCCAGAAGGATACCTGAAATTGTTAGGAAGATCTAAACCCCCTCCCGCCCCGTTAATACTAGAAATAACCCTAACCCAAAAAGAATTGTTTTCCATTTTAATCTCCACACCCATTTACACAATAAAGCCAAATTTTTTCCAAATAATGAACCCACGTTTAAACCCCCCCAACCCATATGAAAGTAAAAAAATTTCCCATTTAACCCAACAAAGTTTCCTTACAGAGTCTGACCCGCCCCAAAAGAAATTATACCTTAGGGATTTAAGAAGCTTGATAACACTAGCAGGGGCTCTGGAAAGGGAAAAGAAGTAGAGTGGTAGGCTACTGAGAACCGATTTCACAAGGGTTAAACGACCACCGTACGAGATAGATTTAGCTTTCCAATCCGATAACCCTTTTTTAATTTTTCGATAATACCGGTTCCGAATTGGCAGCTTTATTCATCTTTGCACCTAATGGGAAACCCAAAAATGTGAGCGGAAAAGCACCTAGAGTGCAGTTAAACCTTGTTGCCAAGCTGTGAACTTCATCAGTAGGAACACCTATACCGTACTAGGTACTTTTGGAGAAATTAACTTTAAGGCCCGATAATTCTTCGAAGCAACAAAGCAGGTTCATGATTTCGGGGATTGGGGTAGGAGAAATCGCTACCCTATACTATTGTGTATACGTTTAGTTACAAATTCAACTTCAATAATTTCGGGGGTACTGGGAGGAGGTACTTTTCTGGCACAGGTCTCTTTCGGGATGGGATTGGTGGGTGCTACGGCACACAGGGTTAGCGTGTCCCTGCCAACTTACACGTTTTGACCCAACTTCAATAATTCGATGGTTTAACCATGTACTCATTTATGGGAACGATAACAAGAATATTTTGATTTAAAAGTAAACATAGAAAATTTGGAAGATCTATTGTAAGGTACAATAATAAAATTAACATACTAATGATCACATTTATGAAATCTAGCTCAGTGAGTATGTTTAAACTTTTTGACAAGTTGAGAGAATTTTCTTGATTTGTATGTATTGTATAAATTCTCATTTAGGTGATTTATAAGATAAAATTACAAGGATAGTCCTTGTGGCATGCTAAATATTGTACGGATAGTCAAAACTTGATTTTTTTCATTTAGATAGTTCAAAAGTTCGCATATTTTGCGCGAATAGTGCAATTTCTTAATGTCCTTTAACTTTTTTCGTTAACCACAGGCATGTGCCAAGCGTGTAAGAGCAAAATTGTCATTTTATCATCATCATCTTTTCCCCAAATTTGATTCATAAACCCATAACTTTTCATCTTAAACTTAAAACATAATTAAATAAAATCTGCTCAAAAACAAACGTCAAATTACTTCAACATCTTCTATCTAATGGATTTAAAAATAACTAAGGAAAGATCCCACCCACCTCAAAATTTGAATCCTGTTATAATTCAGTAGGCTTATAACTACCTTTAATGGTTATAAGAACAAAGAGAGAAAAAGAGAGAAGAAGGAGAGAAGAAATATTGATATTGATATTTCAAGAGAAATGGTACACCTTAAATGGCTACCATACATGTCTATTTATAGCATAAAATATTACTATGCAAGAAATATAATAATAATAAAATTAACATCCAATCTAGATATTTTATAACACTCCCCCTTGGATGACAATTTTATTAGAGAATAACTAGTACTGCCTCGTTAAAAACCTTGCTAAAGAAAACCCATTGGGATAAAACTTTAGCTAAGGGAAAAAGAGTGCAGCATAGAGTTGACTCCCCCTCAAGTAGGCAACGTCTGAGTTGTTACATCTTCTGAACATGCCTCATGTCAATATTATGAATGTGTGTTCTGAAAATAGCAGTTGGCAGTGCTTTGGTATAAAGATCGGCAGAGTTGTTGATTGGACGTATCTCATTTTAATCTGGTTGTCTTTTACGAGATCTTGAGTATATGAGAAGAATCTGAGGTTTTCATCTGAAACTGTATCATCTAAATCTTTTATGTACAAGTTTAGCCCCTGTGATTTGTCTACAGTCTCCTTCATGGTTTGCTCAAACCCTTGTTTCAATTCCTATTCTCTTGTAGTCTTTTCTGAGCCTTACCAACATACCATTCTTTTCCATCAAACTTATGACCGTTAAGATCGTCTATGGTTTTGGCGCCTCATCAACATTTATATTTTGTTCTGTCACTTTTGATACTCTTCTTTCATTTGTATTATGCAAGCTGCATTATCTTCATATATAGTTATTGGTGAAGATAGTTGTTGGTCTTTTATAGCGTTCTAGTCCACAAGAATCATTAATGATTTGTGTCATTGATCTCAACCAAACACATTTTCGAGTAGTTTCATATAATACAATCACTTCGTCATGATTTGATGATGTTGCAACAAGTGTTTATTTTAAGAACGCCATGATTTTGTGGTACCTCCATTTAGGAATACATATCGAGTTTGAGATTTATCTTTATGAGGATTTGATGAATGACCTGCATATACATAATCAACCAAATCTTGTTTTGAAGCGTTAGAATAAAATAATTTTAAATAAGCAGTTCCTCAAGGGTATCAAAATATGTGTTTGATCCCGCTCCATTGTCATTTGAGCTGAATCTTGCCAACAAATTAACTGCAAGAGAAATGTCAGGTCTTGTACAATCTATAAGATACATAAGAACCTCAATTGCACTAAAAAAATGGAACTTCCAATCTGTTAAGATTTTCATGATCTTCGCAGGGATGGAATAGATCAGTGTCAATATTGAGTGATCTAACAACAATGAGTTTGTCTTTAAAAAAAAATGTTTTAAAATCTTTTCGGTATAAGTTGTTTGATGTACAAGTAAACCATTAGGCATATGCTGAATTTGCAATCCAAGGTAATACTTGGTTTTTTTTTAAGATCTTTCATTTCAAAATAATTCTTTAGAAGTTGAATGATTTCATAGATTTCTTTATTTGTTCATATGATGTTAAGAACATTGACATAAACAACTACGATCACATATCCGAACATTGTTTTTATAAAACATACGTGCAAAATAAGTTTATATGTATACCCTTTTTTTTATCAAGTAGTCATTTAATCGGTTATACCACATACGTCCCATTTGTATAAACCCATTTAGAAATCTTTGTGATTTAATGGAATATATTCCCTTGGGTTTTACATTAGATGCTTATGATACTTTAACCCTTTAGGTATATTCATATATATCACTATTAAGTGATCCATACAGATAAGTAGTAACAACATTCATGAGATGCATTTAAATAACTACCAGGTTGATTAAGTATCTAATAAGTAATTGTATCCATTACAGGAGGATAAGTTTTCCTCCTAATTCATTTCTGGTCTTTGTGGGAAATATTGAGTTACAAGTCTAGTTTTGCCTTGTAACTTCATTTGCACATTTCTTTTTGGATAAAAATTCATTTGTATCCCATACGTTTCACATCTTTAAAAGTGATAACGATTGATCCGAAAACTTTTCTTTTATCGAGCGATTCTAATTTAGCTCGTATTGCTCCTTTCCATTGAGCTCAATCATGTCCATTTTGTATATTCAATGACAGATTTTAGTTCCAGATCATCATCTTTATTCATGATGTCATTGTAACATTATATGAAAATATCTCATAGAGATTTTAATTTCATTTCAGTTCCATAATATTGCATAATTTATCGCAATTTTAGTATTTACATTTATCAATATCCTCTGCAGAAGGAATATTGATTTGTGGTTCTTCTTGAACACTTTCTTTTACCTCATTATCAGCTGATTTTCTTTTTCAAGGATTTTTATCTTCGGAACCAATTGATCTTCCACGTTTGATGCGTGGCAAAGACTCAACAGTGACATTATTGCCAGCTTTTGGAATTTCAGTTCGAGCTGGAGCATTTATCGCTGGTATATATGATTTAGTCACTTTTTTTTATATCTGTAAATGCATAAAGTAATTAATTTGCAAGTTTTTGCATATGCATTATTTTTGAACTTTCGTTTCACATTCTTTTGTGCGAGTTCAATATACCTTAATTGATGTTCACATCATGAAGCATCATTTTATTTTTATTATTATTTTTTTTTCTCCCCCTAATCTAGGGAATAATGTTTTATTAAAATGACAATCAGCAAAACGTGCTGTAAAAACATCACCCATCATGGGTTCAATATATCTTATGATTGAAGATGTTTTATATCTAAAATATATTACCATCTTTCTTTGAAGAACCATTTTATTGTATTGTGGTGATACAATTGGAACATACACTGCACAACCAATGTTCTAAGGTGGAAAATATTTGGCTCTTGGCCAAAATCAAGTATTAAGTGAAAATATTTATGACTTCCACATGGTATAATGCGAATTAATGTGGCAGCATGTAAATTTACATGTCCACATATAAATATTGAGAGATTTGTACTCATTATCAATTGTCTAGTTATTAGCTGCAAGCGTTTATCTATTGATTCAGCTAAACCAATTTTGTGTATGCACATGAGCAACTGGATGTTCAACAACAATCCCTGTAGATATATAATGATCATTAAATGCTTGAGATGTTAACTCACCAGCATTATCAAGTCTCATCCTTTTAATGGTGTAATCAGAATAATGTGTTCTCAATTTAATAATTTGTGCAAGAAACTTTACAAATGCCATATTACGGCTCGATAACATACAAATATGAGACCATCCGCTAGATGCGTCTATTAGAACCATGAAATATCAAAATGGTTCACATGATGGATGAATTGGTTCATATATCTTACCTTGAATTCTTTCAAGAAACATTTGTGATTCTTTTTCACAATATACTTTTCATTAATCACCATATGTGCCTTTTTTATCATATATCCTTTTCACCATATACGCCTTTAATCATATGCGCTGTGTTTTTCACCATATGCGCTTTTAATCATATGCGCTTTTCATCATATGCGCTGTGCTTTTCATCATATTCGCTTTTTATCATATGCGCTTATCATATGCGATGCGCTTTTCATCATATGCGCTTTTTTATGTGAATAGTAAATTAATTAATTTCGTTTTACTATTCATATGAATTAATTTCGATTTACTATTTTGTTAATTGAGTAATATATATACATCATATACTTGTGACTCCGAAGGTTCAAATGAATTTGACCATATAGTTATATGTTGTACCTTGCACATTAATTTTTAGTAGAAGCTTTAGATGCATATTATTTTCAGTAGAAGCTTTAGATGCACTTTTTTTTTTTAATCACAAAATACCACAAACACTTTGTTTGCGTTTGTTCATAGTCATCAATGAAAACCATTTTCTTTAATTTTATTTTATACAATTAAATTAACGCATCATTATTCTTTTCAAAAAAAAAAAAACAATAATCTATTGTTATTGTTCACTTGTGCCATGTTTAACAACAAAGGTCAACAACCTCTGTCTTGTTTGTTGTGGCAACCAAAAACAACCTTTGCTTTTGTTACCGAGAATCCAAGACCAAAAAAACAATTAATTTTCAATTAATCTTTTATCAAAACCATAAATGATTTTGTTGATCTACGTTGATATGGCCATAAAGAATTGACGGCTGACCTACTTTTGTAAGTGTATTTCGGCTATCATCCAGAAAACGCACGACGACCTTTTTTTTTTTTTTTTTTTTTTTTTGATGAACTATTTGTTTCATATCTAGCTTAGGCAATTATTGTGAACATTTGGTCCCTATAAGAGCATTTATCTTTTAGACTTTTAGTTGATTTGTACTCGTCACAATTAGGGATGGCACCCGCGGGTCGTGGATGCGGATCCATTGGATCCATCACCCGTACCCGCGGATTTTTTTTTTAATCAAATAACTGAAAATTTGGATTTTTTTTTTTTAAGAAACATCCAATTGAACCCTTGTTCGTTGAAACAATTTGACTATCTTTTTAACTCCCCATTATTAAACGGGCCATTTTGATGCACACTCTTAAAAAAATAATTTGTTTTTTTTTTTAAGTTTTATTATTCAACCTCCTTTTTTTTTCAACGGTCACGTTTTTAACGAAACATTTGACAAGTTTGGAAAAAGTTTTTTTTTTTTTTTTTAACAAAAACAAATGTACTCCGTACTTTAATTTGAGAAGTAACCGAGTAATAATTAACGACCGTTGTTCCATAAAAAAAAAACTTTTTTTTTACGTTACCCGTAAATTATAAAAAAAACTTTTTGTTTAAAAAGAACTTTCTACTGAGTTAAATGCATCATGTTAGTAATTTAGTATTTTGCACATATCGAAATCCTTGATTTACTCATGCATGTCTCAAAATATACGAGTAATTATTTTGTTGTCACGAATAGAGCTAGGTAACATATCCTACACTTTCGCATATAACTAAACATCTATCTTGGTTCCAAAGTTAGATTTAATTATCACATAATTTAATAATACTAATAAATTATACATGTTAAAATAGAAATTACGGAGTAACTAATGTTTCGATTATCTTTTTGTACTATTACTTCTATATTACCCTTTTTAATTTTTGTTGACTCGGTGAACAGTACTTTTGTCTTTCTGAACTCGTAACTTTCTTTTGAGATTCAACTACTTTCTTAGTGTTAGGTTGACAAGATTATTAGTGAGAGGTTATTGGTGAGACACGTATTTACATAACACCCACCTGTATGTTTACTCTTTATCTTTTTCATTGGTTCATTCTCTGTATCTAAAATCACCCACTTCCTTACATACCAATATTTCTTCATGTACTTGGTATCTAAAATCAAAATCACGAATTCTTTTTTTTTATTTATGGAAACACCTTATTTTAGTCGTTTTGAAAGTGGATATTTAAAGTTACTAGACCACATGTTCCTTCACTGAAAGTGGGTAGTTGGGTTAGTAGCCTACGTGTTGCTTTCCCCATTTTTTTAACTGGTAAAAAAAAAATTATATGGAGTAAAATAATCAGGATCCATAAAACAAACAAACCCTTACCTACCATTCATCTTTGAAGCTTACTTTCTGGAGCAGACACCATAAACGATCAACCAAAATAAGAAATTATACATAAATAATAAATTTTAAGAATAAACATTAGTATGCATGAAATAAATAATGATTAATTGCATAAGTAATCATAAATGTTAGATAACATATAAAGATCCCATTGTATTCGTATTGATCGGAATTAATCTCGACCCATGGTACCGTGTTGTCAAATGACGTGTTGCGTACATAAAGTACCGTGTTGTCAAATGACGTGTTGCGTACAATCATGAGGTCTTATTAACATAAATATAAATGTTAGTGAAGTTAATAAGAGTTAGATTACATAAAATATAATTCAGGCGGTATAACCGGCCATATATAACTTAAATAACATAAATATAAATGTTAGTGAAGTTAATAAAAGTTAGTAAACATAAATGATAGTTAGGCGACAGTGTCGACCATATATAATTTAGGTGGCAGAGCCAACCATATAATAAGAACAATACAAATGCACTAAGAACTTAATAAAAATTAGTAGTTCAAAATGTTAGTAGAAGTTTGATATATTCGAGTCTGAAAATTATTAATAATTTCATACCTTGATCACTGACTTGTGATCGTTTGAGATATCCTTTGATTACACTAAGCTCTTCGTGCTGATAACGTGTTATAATTCAGTAGGCTTATAACTACCTTTAATGGTTATAAGAACAAAGAGAGAAAAAGAGAGAAGAAGGAGAGAAGAAATATTGATATTGATATTTCAAGAGAAATGGTACACCTTAAATGGCTACCATACATGTCTATTTATAGCATAAAATATTACTATGCAAGAAATATAATAATAATAAAATTAACATCCAATCTAGATATTTTATAACAAATCCTTTTTTGTTCTTCAGCATTAATTTTCTTTAGTACTCTGTTCACTAAAATTAACCAGTCATTAAAACAAAAAAACACATAAGTTTTATAGGATAAGTAATGAATCTTGACTGATTAGTTGAGTAGTATCTACCTAGCATCATCTATTTTCATCGCCTTTCTAACAATCAGTAAAAATATTATCAAAAACCTAACTCATGTGGTTCGTCCCAAAATTACTATAAAAAAATACTATCAAAAATCTACCAACTTCAGTCAGAGTTCTATCAAATCATTGACTTCATTCAAATGAAAATCCAGATCGAAAACGAAATCAAACTATTGATATTGTAATAAAGAGAAGAAAAGTAGATAGAATTCTTGGTGGTGTTTAATTTTAAATTTTTGTTTGTTTGATGTTAAGTTTAAAAATTAGGGTTTCTAATTTTAAATAAAGATAACGGGAAAGAGGAAAGGAATAATATGAGAAAATTAAGGATGGTTCATAAAATGATAAAAATACCCGAGTGTCTGGCATGCGGACCAACTTAACAGAAAAAGTTATCGGAAGTGACAAAAATGCCTATATGTGTAAATCTTGCAAACTTATGGACTATCCAGGTGAAAAAACCAAGTTTGGACAATCCGTACAATATTCAGCAAACTACAAAAGACATAAGAACAACAACAACAATAATCAATACCGCACATGCGAGGTATGAGAGAAGTGAGATGTATACAATACTTCCTCTACCATATAATAGAAGATAAGTCGTTTCTTCACCCACGTGCAGGGAAAAATGCTCCACCCACTCACAGAGAAAATCATCCCTCTCTTTACTCGATGGTAAAGAGATTGCTTCCAGGCAGTGGTAATTCCAGGATCGAAACTTAATGGGATCCCGACTTTTTTTTCCAGTACTATGCTATTTGAATGGTAGTTTACCAAAAAAATACAAGTTCGAAATATATATGATGTCCGACTAGTTAAATTTTGTGGTGTCCTATACAGTTTAAAGAAAAAATTATAAATTCGAAAAATATATGAATTCTCTAGTTAAAGTGAATGGTGTCCTATTCATTTTAAAAGATATTTTCTAAAAAAAAATTTAAAACTAATAGTGTCTCGTGACTTTACGGGTCAAATGGTGAATTCGCCCCGAAAGGCATCCAACAACAAACCACAATCGGTGTAATTTTGTCAAATTATAATTTTAGATTGTTTGTTAATAAAATAATAACTTATAAAGAAGCAGCAAATTTTTATATATGAATGCTAATATATGCAATGTATTATATATAAAATTATCGACTTTTTTGTCGTAAATGGATAAGCAAATTGCTTAATATTTAAAAACTAACTAAACTAATCAAATTAATTTAATTCATTATTAACTTAACCGAAGTTAAATATTTGTGATCACACGAAGTGTTAGCATGTAATGATACCGCAACCCGCATGCGCAATGAGTATGCATGCGGGCACTCGCTAGCATGCGTATGTGTGCACTTGTATGCGGCATGCGGTATGCGGATTCGTGTCAAATGTCTTTGTCCCCGGTACAGCAGTTACTTGGTTACCAAGTAAATATCTTTTCCATAATTATATCCGTGATTCAGGGGAGTTTGTTATGGAAAGGATTACCATTATCTCGGATGGTTATAGAATTAGGGTTTGCCTATATATACAAACCCTAACTATCATTCTAACCACAATCACGTTACGTAACCATCATCTACTACACGTATTACGTAACCAGCATCATCTAGCATCTTCTCAAGGTCAACAGGTTAGTTTCTCGTTAACTAGCACCTACAACCTTACTTGGGGCCTTCTGATCGACAATCGTTATCAAAGGTGGACTTAATCACTTGGCCACCTCGCCGACATCATCATGTCGGCCAAGTTATTCACGGTAGCCGGACCGGAAAGCCTTGTTCTAAGATCCTTAAACCCCACTTTACGCATTGAACAAGCATATTAACCCTATGGTCAAAATATGCATGATCAAGTGGTGCTTTCATTGAGAGTCGAACTAATTCAAGACGTGTTTAATTGTTTTTTCTTTTAAAGTTTTGAATTATAAGGCTTATTATTCGCAAAATTGTTTGAATTTTTTCTTTAACAGTATCATGGCTTCCGGGAACTCGTCGGAGCGTACTCAAACAGATAATCAAAGCACGCCGTCTGGTAATCAGCAGACGCAAGCTATGACTACGGGGGCGGGATGTGATGACCTGGAAATTTCTGACTAAATTTAAACTTCAATCTTTATATGAATTCGACATGATAAGCAACGTTTGTAATGTTGAGGTCTCATAAATTTTAAACTGTGTTCATGCATACATTTGACCTTTGAACTATTTATATAGATTTAGTAAACCTTTGACTATCCCCGACGATTCACGAACAATAGTTGTATATATATATATATATATATATATATATATATATATATATATATATATATATATATATATATATATATAAGTTTAAATAATAAATCGAAATAATAAAATACAACTTAATCAAATGAGTTGATTATGTAAATTATTACACAAAAATAAAAAAATTGTTATTACATATATTTTATGTGTAACTATTATTAACTGTAACATATACAAATAATCAATGAAAGTTAATATATAATATATCATACAGGTAATGATACATATAATACAAATATAAAAATAGTTTATATAAAAAAGTTGCTACTACTCCCAATATAAATATCAATATTAGTATTATTAATAATTTATAGATAGGAGATTAATATATATATATCCTCCTATATATATAGATTGAAAAAGTATTATTAGTATTAATATATTCATTACTTTAAATAAACCGATAAAAACCGTATTAATTGTTACCCATATCTATGATGATGTAATCAAATTTTGTTCCTGTCTAAATTGTTACCAATCTTTTTCAATCACAATTGTAAACGTACAATCACACTAACAAATCCATAACACCCATTTCCTTTTGTTACTATTAATCATGTCATCTGTTTGTTGTTTTCTTTTTAATCAAAAGAATCATTTGACTTATACATTCACCAAACCCACTACAATCATATTTGAGTTAGTTACACATATACATTACAGATATATTCAGTGGAACCAATCCTCTATCTCTTTACTTTGATAGACCCCTCAACCATCATCTTTTTCATTTTCTTTCTTTCTTATTTCTTTGAGAACTCATCACCGTTTACACCATCGATCAACCATCCTTGAATACCCCAATCGTCACCCTCGACCTCCATATTTACCACCTGCTTCTGTCTTGTTAAATCCACGAACAACCATCATGGATGCTGCTACTATTGCCGTAAAAACAAATCCAAAGCCACCCTACTATCATCAAACTGTCACATTATGATCACCAATCCAAACCACCATAACAACCTTTGAAAACCTAGTACATACCTGCTGTTACTGCATTGTATCATGAATGTAACTAGGGTAACACCTGCAGCCATTTCAAAACAAATACCTGCCTCATACTCGTTATATAAGGAGAAGTTGAGAAGCTCTTACAGAGAATTAGGCTACTGTGAATGCAATTGTACTCACTATGCCGCCATTTATGCTGCAACCTTCTAGTGACAAAAGGACTCGAATAGCAGCATCCTAGAACACAACATCAACAATTTTTTTTCATTAACTCACACCCAACAAGTTCCACAGAGAACCCACTTAACCAAATACCCACTTATTAATTTTTGTTGTCACTAATACTGCTATCGTCTCTATCATCATCACCATCATCTTCATTTACTTGATGCTGCTGCTACATGTTCTGCTAACTGCTGCAGCTCATTTCCTGTTTTTCTTGTACGAGTTAGAAGACCATCACACACTCACCTACAAAACAATACCATCTGATACAATCAAGAACAAACCTCAAATACTATTATACATTCTGTTTTGGTTCAAACCACCACAACCATAACCTGCAAGGTATCTCAGCTTCTGTTGGTTCGTAACCATTATGGACGGCCATCTTATTCTTTCTTCTATATGTTTAATGTTTTCCAATTTAGTTCACACCATGACAACACTATAATGGTATTATTAAAATCCCATCACAACCATTAGAAATCATCACCTGCAAAAACCATCTTCACAATAACCAAATACCAAAAACACTATTAAAAATTTCTATACCTAATTTTTTTTTAAAATCATTCAAACCTGGAATCCATGATTTTTGCTGCCTGTTCCTATATTGTTTCGATCAGACCCCAAACAACTTCATCAGCTTTTCGATTACCATCATCAAGACATCAAGAACACTATTAGTTTCTGCTATTGTTCTATCGAATAAATATACAGAAATTATAGAAGAATTATAGAAATTAAAAGAAAATTAATGAACCAATTACTTACATCAACAATCAGTGAATCAATTACATACTGGAATCAATTGATTGACCGATTATTTGGACCGATCGATGAGGGATGATGAGTAATGATTGATAATGAAGACTGATGATGATGATAAATCGAATACCCACTAAACAACTTTTGATTTTTGTAGTGACCCTAATTTTTCCGTGTTTATATATATTAATTGAGATTGATATTTACATGATTAAATGTTTCCAACATGTTAAGCAATCAAACTTGTTAAGACTTGATTAATTGAAATATGTTTCATATAGACAATTGACCACCCAAGTTGACCGGTGATTCACGAACGTTAAAACTTGTAAAAACTATATGATGACATATATATGGATATATATATAGTTAACATGATACTATGATAAGTAAACATATCATTAAGTATATTAACAATGAACTACATATGTAAAAACAAGACTACTAACTTAATGATTTTTAAACGAGACATATATGTAACGATTATCGTTGTAAAGACATTTAATGTATATATATCATATTAAGAGATATTCATACATGATAATATCATTATAATATAATAATTTAAAATCTTATTTGATATTATAAATATTGGGTTAACAACATTTAACAAGATCGTTAACCTAAAGGTTTCAAAACAACACTTACATGTAACGACTAACGATGACTTAACAACTCAGTTAAAATGTATATACATGTAGTGTTTTAATATGTATTTATACACTTTTGAAAGACTTCAATACACTTATCAAAATACTTCTACTTAACAAAAATGCTTACAATTACATCCTCGTTCAGTTTCATCAACAATTCTACTCGTATGCACCCGTATTCGTACTCGTACAATACACAGCTTTTAGATGTATGTACTATTGGTATATACACTCCAATGATCAGCTCTTAGCAGCCCATGTGAGTCACCTAACACATGTAGGAACCATCATTTGGCAACTAGCATGAAATATCTCATAAAATTACAAAAAATATGAGTAATCATTCATGACTTATTTACATGAAAACAAAATTACATATCCTTTATATCTAATCCATACACCAACGACCAAAAACACCTACAAACACTTTCATTCTTCAATTTTCTTCATCTAATTGATCTCTCTCAAGTTCTATCTTCAAGTTCTAAGTGTTCTTCATATATTCTACAAGTTCTAGTTACATAAAATCAAGAATACTTTCAAGTTTGCTAGCTCACTTCCAATCTTGTAAGGTGATCATCCAACCTCAAGAAATCTTTGTTTCTTACAGTAGGTTATCATTCTAATACAAGGTAATAATCATATTCAAAATTTGGTTCAATTTCTATAACTATAAAAATCTTATTTCAAGTGATGATCTTACTTGAACTTGTTTTCGTGTCATGATTCTGCTTCAAGAACTTCGAGCCATCCAAGGATCCGTTGAAGCTAGATCCATTTTTCTCTTTTCTAGTAGGTTTATCCAAGGAACTTAAGGTAGTAATGATGTTCATAACATCATTCGATTCATACATATAAAGCTATCTTATTCGAAGGTTTAAACTTGTAATCACTAGAACATAGTTTAGTTAATTCTAAACTTGTTCGCAAACAAAAGTTAATCCTTCTAACTTGACTTTTAAAATCAACTAAACACATGTTCTATATCTATATGATATGCTAACTTAATGATTTAAAACCTGGAAACACAAAAAACACCGTAAAACCGGATTTACGCCGTCGTAGTAACACCGCGAGCTGTTTTGGGTTAGTTAATTAAAAACTATGATAAACTTTGATTTAAAAGTTGTTATTCTGAGAAAATGATTTTTATTATGAACATGAAACTATATCCAAAAATTATGGTTAAACTCAAAGTGGAAGTATGTTTTCTAAAATGGTCATCTAGACGTCGTTCTTTCGACTGAAATGACTACCTTTACAAAAACGACTTGTAACTTATTTTTCTGACTATAAACCTATACTTTTTCTGTTTAGAGTCATAAAATAGAGTTCAATATGAAACCATAGCAATTTGATTCACTCAAAACGGATTTAAAATGAAGAAGTTATGGGTAAAACAAGATTGGATAATTTTTCTCATTTTAGCTACGTGAAAATTGGTAACAAATCTATTCCAACCATAACTTAATCAATTTGTATTATATATTATGTAATCTTGAGATACCATAGACACGTATACAATGTTTCGACCTATCATGTCGACACATCTATATATATTTCGGAACAACCATAGACACTCTATATGTGAATGTTGGAGTTAGCTATACAGGGTTGAGGTTGATTCCAAAATATATATAGTTTGAGTTGTGATCAATACTGAGATACGTATACACTGGGTCATGGATTGATTCAAGATAATATTTATCGATTTATTTCTGTACATTTAACTGTGGACAACTAATTGTAGGTTACTAACGAGGACAGCTGACTTAATAAACTTAAAACATCAAAATATATTAAAAGTGTTGTAAATATATTTTGAACATACTTTGATATATATGTACATATTTGTTATAGGTTCGTGAATCGACCAGTGGCCAAGTCTTACTTCCCGACGAAGTAAAAATCTGTGAAAGTGAGTTATAGTCCCACTTTTAAAATCTAATATTTTTGGGATGAGAATACATGCAGGTTTTATAAATGATTTACAAAATAGACACAAGTACGTGAAACTACATTCTATGGTTGAATTATCGAAATCGAATATGCCCCTTTTTATTAAGTCTGGTAATCTAAGAATTAGAGAACAGACACCCTAATTGACGTGAATCCTAAAGATAGATCTATTGGGCCTAACAAACCCCATCCAAAGTACCGGATGCTTTAGTACTTCGAAATTTATATCATATCCGAAGGGTGTCCCGGAATGATGGGGATATTCTTATATATGCATCTTGTTAATGTCGGTTACCAGGTGTTCACCATATGAATGATTTTTATCTCTATGTATGGGATGTGTATTGAAATATGAAATCTTGTGGTCTATTATTATGATTTGATATATATAGGTTAAACCTATAACTCACCAACAATTTTGTTGACGTTTTAAGCATGTTTATTCTCAGGTGATTATTAAGAGCTTCCGCTGTCGCATACTTAAATAAGGACGAGATTTGGAGTCCATGCTTGTATGATATTGTGTAAAAACTGCATTCAAGAAACTTATTTTTTTGTAACATATTTGTATTGTAAACCATTATGTAATGGTCGTGTGTAAACAGGATATTTTAGATTATTATTATTTGATAATCTACGTAAAGCTTTTTAAACCTTTATTGATGAAATAAAGGTTATGGTTTGTTTTAAAATGAATGCAGTCTTTGAAAAACGTCTCATATAGAGGTCAAAACCTCGCAACGAAATCAATTAATATGGAACGTTTTTAATCAATAAGAACGGGACATTTCAGTTGGTATCCGAGTGTTGGTCTTAGAGAACCAGAATTTTGCATTAGTGTGTCTTATCGAGTTTGTTAGGATGCATTAGTGAGTCTGGACTTCGACCGTGTTTACTTGAAAAATGATTGCTTAACAAATTTTGTTGGAAACTATATATTTTTAACATGTGAATATTATGTGATATATTAATCTCTTAACGCGTTTGATATTATGTGATAGATGTCTACCTCTAGAACAAGTCACATTGACTCACCTAATAATAATGAAGAGTTAAATGTAAATTGGAATGATTCGTGGACTGATTCACAAGTTCCCGAAGAGGAACCGGAAGAAGAGTCGGAACCGGAAGAAGAATCGAAACCGGAAGAAGAATCGGAACCGGATGAAGAAATAGAACCGGTGGGGGAAATAATAAAACGGTTAAGTAAAAGAAAATCCTCAACCAACCGACCAAGGTTAATTATGGTCAATGGTGTTTCCGCCAAGGAAGCAAAATATTGGGAGGATTACCAATTCTCCGATGAATCGGATTCCGACGAGAATTCCGATGATGTTATAGAAATTACCCCAACTAATTTTAAAAATGCAAAAGAAAATAATAAGGGAAAGGGCATGAAAATAGAGAAATCTAATTCCAACACCGATGAACTTTATATGTATCGTCAACCTCCGAAGTCCTTAAGTTGTAACAATGACCCGGGAACCTCTAAACCACCAGGTTTTTCTAAACTAATGTGGAAAACGACGGCTCGTATTAGGGGAACATCATATATCCCTAGAAACTTGGCAAAACGAACCAAAATCGAAGAAGAAGAAACAAGCGAGTCGAAATAAGATAGTTGTATTCGTGTGGTGTAATATATGTAATATAGTGTGCTTATGCTTTATGATATATGTAAAAATTGCTTGTATTAATAAGTATTTTTTCTATGAATCTAACTCTTGTCTATTTTACAGTACAAAAATACAAAATGGATAGACAACCCAATATTTTAAGAGACCTATCCGGAGACATGATTGATGAAATCTTGTCTAGAGTCGGTCAGAATTCTTCGGCACAACTATTTAAGGCGAGATCAGTTTGTAAGACATTCGAAGAACGTTTCAAGAATGCCTTGGTTTATAAAAGGCTTTCGTTCGAAAGATGGGGGATATCACATTGGGAAATCCATAAGTTACGATGTGTTTACTTTGAGGCATATATTGCGGGGAACCCAAATGCTATTTTACGCAATGGGTTAAGAAATTATTTTGACTCAATATATCCGAATATTGGACTTCGTGATTTAGAGAAAGCGGCTAACATGCAACATAAAGAAGCATGTTATGCTTACGGATTAGTAATGTTCGCTTCTCACCAAAGTGAGAACAAGAACATCGGGCTACAACTATTAAACAAAACGTTCCCACAAGTGACGGAGTCGGTAATTGGGGTAAGAAATGAGGTTTTTAGATTGTTACGGGACTGTTGGACATTACGTAACCCTCGTCCCTTTGACGACGTTACAACACGATGTCTTATCAACGACCATAACGGTTATGTTCCACAAGACCAAGGATGGGAAGTAATCCTAGTAAAACCAGAATGCATGACTTGTTTCTGGACGTATGAATTACGTGTCTTTATTGCCTTTGCTGAACGACTTGTGTACTAGCTAGAATTATCTTCACAACCATCTTGTATCAAATTTATGGTGTGCTATATTTCATGCTATATGTAAAATAAGCGGTATTGTAAGTTTGTAAAATATTGTGTAAAAGTTTGAACGCGAAATATTATTATAATCAGTTTTTCATATAGAATTGTAGTAGTTGAATTGTATATTAGCTACTAAGTATGAACTTAACGGGTAGGTACTACCCGAATTTAAACTTATAAAACGCTAATATGAAGAAAAAGCTTTTATAAATGAGTTCATATTATGCTACGAAATACTACTAACTACTCTTAATATTCTGTATGATTAACTTGTTCCATTTGACTATTTTGAAGGAAATGGCACCGACTACTCGACACACCGTGAATATGAATGAAGAGGAATTTCGTACTTTTCTAGCTTCAAACATAGCCGCAGTACAGGCTGCACTACATACCAACAATAACCTTGGATCTAGCAGTACAGAAAATCGTGTAGGATGCACCTACAAAGAATTCACTGCCTGCAAACCTTTGGAATTTGATGGAACCGAAGGACCGATCGGATTGAAACGGTGGACCGAGAAGGTCGAATCGGTGTTTGCCATAAGTAAGTATACTGAAGAAGACAAAGTGAAGTACGCTACTCATACCTTCACAGGTTCTGCATTAACATGGTGGAATATCTATCTAGAGCAAGTGGGACAAGACGATGCGTACGCACTACCATGGTCAGCATTCAAGCACTTGATGAACGAGAAGTACCGTCCCAGAACCGAGGTCAATAAGCTCAAGACAGAACTTAGAGGGTTACGAACCCAAGGATTTGATATTACCACGTACGAAAGACGATTCACAGAATTGTACCTATTGTGTCCGGGAGCATTCGAAGATGAGGAAGAGAAGATCGACGCGTTTGTGAAAGGATTATCGGAAAGAATCCAAGAAGATATAAGTTCACACGAGCCCGCCTCCATACAACAGGCATGTAGAATGGCTCACAAACTAGTGAACCAGATTGAAGAAAGAATTAAAGAACAGACTGCTGAAGAGGCCAATGTGAAGCAAGTCAAAAGAAAGTGGGAGGAAAACGGTGATAAGAATCACCAATACAACAACAACACCAATTACAACAATAATCGCAACAATTATCCCAACAATCGCAACATCAATCGCAACTACAACAAACGGCCCAACAACAACAACAACAACAACAACAACAACAATAGCAACTACAACAATCATCCCAACAATAATAATAACCGCAACAACAACAACAATCAGAAGCAGCTATGCCAAAAGTGTGAAAAGTATCACTCGGGGTTCTGCACCAAATTTTGCAACAAGTGTAAAAGAAATGGTCATAGCGCGGCGAAGTGTGAGGTCTACGGACCAGGGGTTAATAGAACGAAAGGAACAAATGGTGTCAGAACGAGTAATGGCGGAGCAAGTAGTGCCGGAGCATGTTATGCCAATGTAGTTTGTTATAAATGTGGAAAACCGGGCCACATTATTAGAAATTGCCCAAACCAGGAGAACACGAATGGACAAGGCCGCGAAAGAGTTTTCAATATTAATGCGGCAGAGGCACGGGAAGACCCGGAGCTTGTTACGGGTACGTTTCTTATTGACAATAAATCTGCTTACGTTTTATTTGATTCGGGTGCGGATAGAAGCTATATGAGTAGAGATTTCTGTGCTAAATTAAGTTGTCCATTGATGCCTTTGGATAGTAAATTTTTACTCGAATTAGCAAATGGTAAATTAATTTCAGCAGATAATATATGTCGGAATCGAGAAATTAAACTGGTTAGCGAAACATTTAAGATTGATTTGATACCAGTAGAGTTAGGAAGTTTTGATGTGATAATCGGTATGGACTGGTTGAAAGAAGTGAAAGCAGAGATCGTTTGTTACAAAAATGCAATTCGCATTATACGAGAAAAAGGAAAACCCTTAATGGTGTACGGAGAAAAGGGCAACACGAAGCTACATCTTATTAGTAATTTGAAGGCACAAAAACTAATAAGAAAAGGTTGCTATGCTGTTCTAGCACACGTCGAGAAAGTACAAACTGAAGAAAAGAGCATCAATGATGTTCCCATTGCAAAAGAATTTCCCGATGTATTTCTGAAAGAATTACCGGGATTACCCCCACATCGATCCGTTGAATTTCAAATAGATCTTGTACCAGGAGCTGCACCAATAGCTCGTGCTCCTTACAGACTCGCACCCAGCGAGATGAAAGAACTGCAAAGGCAATTACAAGAACTTTTAGAGCGTGGTTTCATTCGACCAAGCACATCACCGTGGGGAGCTCCTGTTTTGTTTGTCAAGAAGAAAGATGGTACATTCAGGTTGTGTATCGACTACCGAGAGTTGAACAAACTTACCATCAAGAACCGCTACCCACTACCGAGAATCGACGACTTATTAGATCAACTACAAGGCTCGTCTGTTTATTCAAAGATTGACTTACGTTCCGGGTATCATCAAATGCGGGTGAAAGAAGATGATATTTCAAAGACTGCTTTCAGAACACGTTACGGTCATTACGAGTTTATGGTCATGCCGTTTGGTTTAACTAATGCACCAGCTGTGTTCATGGACCTTATGAACCGAGTGTGTGGACCATACCTTGAAAAGTTTGTCATTGTTTTCATTGATGACATACTTATTTACTTAAAGAATGACCAAGAACACGGTGAACATTTAAGAAAGGTGTTAGAAGTATTGAGGAAGGAAGAATTGTACGCTAAGTTTTCAAAGTGTGCATTTTGGTTGGAAGAAGTTCAATTTCTCGGTCACATAGTGAACAAAGAAGGTATTAAGGTGGATCCGGCAAAGATAGAAACTGTTGAAAAGTGAGAAACCCCGAAAACTCTGAAACACATACGCCAGTTTTTAGGACTAGCTGGTTACTACAGAAGGTTCATCCAAGACTTTTCCAGAATAGCAAAACCCTTGACTGCATTAACGCATAAAGGGAAGAAATTTGAATGGAATGATGAACAAGAGAAAGCATTTCAGTTATTGAAGAAAAAGCTAACTACGGCACCTATATTGTCATTGCCTGAAGGGAATGATGATTTTGCGATTTATTGTGACGCATCAAAGCAAGGTCTCGGTTGTGTATTAATGCAACGAACGAAGGTGATTGCTTATGCGTCTAGACAATTGAAGATTCACGAACAAAATTATACGACGCATGATTTGGAATTAGGCACGATTGTTTTTGCATTAAAGACTTGGAGGCACTACTTATATGGGGTCAAAAGTATTATATATACCGACCACAAAAGTCTTCAACACATATTTAATCAGAAACAACTGAATATGAGGCAGCGTAGGTGGATTGAATTATTGAATGATTACGACTTTGAGATTCGTTACCACCCAGGGAAGGCAAATGTGGTAGCCGATGCCTTGAGCAGGAAGGACAGAGAACCCAATCGAGTAAAATCTATGAATATAATGATTCATAATAACCTTACTACTCAAATAAAGGAGGCGCAACAAGGAGTTTTAAAAGAGGAAAATTTAAAGGATGAAATACCCAAAGGATCGGAGAAGCATCTTAATATTCGGGAAGACGGAACCCGGTATAGGGCTGAAAGGATTTGGGTACCAAAATTTGGAGATATGAGAGAAATGGTACTTAGAGAAGCTCATAAAACCAGATACTCAATACATCCTGGAACGGGGAAGATGTACAAGGATCTCAAGAAACATTTTTGGTGGCCGGGTATGAAAGCCGATGTTGCTAAATACGTAGGAGAATGTTTGACGTGTTCTAAGGTCAAAGCTGAGCATCAGAAACCATCAGGTCTACTTCAACAACCCGAAATCCCGGAATGGAAATGGGAAAACATTACCATGGATTTCATCACTAAATTGCCAAGGACTGCAAGTGGTTTTGATACTATTTGGGTAATAGTTGATCGTCTCACCAAATCAGCACACTTCCTGCCAATAAGAGAAGATGACAAGATGGAGAAGTTAGCACGACTGTATTTGAAGGAAGTCGTCTCCAGACATGGAATACCAATCTCTATTATCTCTGATAGGGATGGCAGATTTATTTCAAGATTCTGGCAGACATTACAGCAAGCATTAGGAACTCGTCTAGACATGAGTACTGCCTATCATCCACAAACTGATGGGCAGAGCGAAAGGACGATACAAACGCTTGAAGACATGCTACGAGCATGTGTTATTGATTTCGGAAACAGTTGGGATCGACATCTACCGTTAGCAGAATTTTCCTACAACAACAGCTACCATTCAAGCATTGAGATGGCACCGTTTGAAGCACTTTATGGTAGAAAGTGCAGGTCTCCAATTTGTTGGAGTGAAGTGGGGGATAGACAGATTACGGGTCCGGAGATTAAGGTTCGATGGAATGTTCGTAGAGGACCCGAGTTCACCTGGGAGTGTGAAGATCAGATGAATAAGAAATACCCGCATCTATTTCCAGAAGATTCGTCAACACCTTCAACAGCTTAAAATTTCGGGACGAAATTTATTTAACGGGTAGGTACTGTAGTGACCCGAATTTTTCCAAGTTTATATATATTAATTGAGATTGATATTTACATATTAAATATTTCCAACATGTTAAGCAATCAAACTTGTTAAGACTTGATTAATTGAAATATGTTTCATATAGACAATTGACCACCCAAGTTGACCGGTGATTCACGAACGTTAAAACTTGTAAAAACTATATGATGACATATATATGGATATATATATATATATATATAGTTAACATGATACTATGATAAGTAAACATATCATTAACTATATTAACAATGAACTACATATGTAAAAACAAGACTACTAACTTAATGATTTTTAAACGAGACATATATGTAACGATTATCAAAGACATTTAATGTATATATATCATATTAAGAGATATTCATACATGATAATATCATGATAATATAATAATTTAAAATCTCATTTGATATTATAAATATTGGGTTAACAACATTTAACAAGATCGTTAACCTAAAGGTTTCAAAACAACACTTACATGTAACGACTAACGATGACTTAACGACTCAGTTAAAATGTATATACATGTAGTGTTTTAATATGTCTTTATACACTTTTGAAAGACTTCAATACACTTATCAAAATACTTCTACTTAACAAAAATTCTTACAATTACATCCTCGTTCAGTTTCATCAACAATTCTACTCGTATGCACCCGTATTCGTACTCGTACAATACACAGCTTTTAGATGTATGTACTATTGGTATATACACTCCAATGATCAGCTCTTAGCAGCCCATGTGAGTCACCTAACACATGTGGGAACCATCATTTGGCAACTAGCATGAAATATCTCATAAAATTACAAAAAATATGAGTAATCATTCATGACTTATTTACATGAAAACAAAATTACATATCCTTTATATCTAATCCATACACCAACGACCAAAAACACCTACAAACACTTTCATTCTTCAATTTTATTCATCTAATTGATCTCTCTCAAGTTCTATCTTCAAGTTCTAAGTGTTCTTCATATATTCTACAAGTTCTAGTTACATAAAATCAAGAATACTTTCAAGTTTGCTAGCTCGCTTCCAATCTTGTAAGATGATCATCCAACCTCAAGAAATCTTTGTTTCTTACAGTAGGTTATCATTCTAATACAAGGTAATAATCATATTCAAACTTTGGTTCAATTTCTATAACTATAACAATCTTATTTCAAGTGATGATCTTACTTGAACTTGTTTTCGTGTCATGATTCTGCTTCAAGAACTTCGAGCCATCCAAGGATCCGTTGAAGCTAGATCCATTTTTCTATTTTCCAGTAGGTTTATCCAAGGAACTTAAGGTAGTAATGATGTTCATAACATCATTCAATTCATACATATAAAGCTATCTTATTCGAAGGTTTAAACTTGTAATCACTAGAACATAGTTTAGTTAATTCTAAACTTGTTCGCAAACAAAAGTTAATCCTTCTAACTTGACTTTTAAAATCAACTAAACACATGTTCTATATCTATATGATATGCTAACTTAATGATTTAAAACCTGGAAACAAAAAAAACACCGTAAAACCGGATTTACGCCGTCGTAGTAACACCGCGAGCTGTTTTGTGTTAGTTAATTAAAAACTATGATAAACTTTGATTTAAAAGTTGTTATTCTGAGAAAATTATTTTTATTATGAACATGAAACTATATCCAAAAATTATGGTTAAACTCAAAGTGGAAGTATGTTTTCTAAAATGGTCATCTAGACGTCGTTCTTTCGACTGAAATGACTACCTTTACAAAAACGACTTGTAACTTATTTTTCCGACTATAAACCTATACTTTTTCTGTTTAGATTCATAAAATAGAGTTCAATATGAAACCATAGCAATTTGATTCACTCAAAACGGATTTAAAATGAAGAAGTTATGGGTAAAACAAGATTGGATAATTTTTCTCATTTTAGCTACGTGAAAATTGGTAACAAATCTATTCCAACCATAACTTAATCAACTTGTATTGTATATTATGTAATCTTGAGATACCATAGACACGTATACAATGTTTCGACCTATCATGTCGACACATCTATATATATTTCGGAACAACCATAGATACTCTATATGTGAATGTTGGAGTTAGCTATACAGGGTTGAGGTTGATTCTAAAATATATATAGTTTGAGTTGTGATCAATACTGAGATACGTATACACTGGGTCGTGGATTAATTCAAGATAATATTTATCGATTTATTTCTGTACATTTAACTGTGGACAACTAATTGTAGGTTACTAACGAGGACAGCTGACTTAATAAACTTAAAACATCAAAATATATTAAAAGTGTTGTAAATATATTTTGAACATACTTTGATATATATGTATATATTGTTATAGGTTCGTGAATCAACCAGTGGCCAAGTCTTACTTCCCGACAAAGTAAAAAATCTGTGAAAATGTGAGTTATAGTCCCACTTTTAAAATCTAATATTTTTGGGATGAGAATACATGCAGGTTTTATAAATGATTTACAAAATAGACACAAGTACGTGAAACTACATTCTATGGTTGAATTATCGAAATCGAATATGCCCCTTTTTATTAAGTCTGGTAATCTAAGAATTAGGGAACAGACACCCAATTGACGCGAATCCTAAAGATAGATCTATTGGGCCTAACAAACCCCATCCAAAGTACTGGATGCTTTAGTACTTTGAAATTTATATCATATCCGAAGGGTGTCCCGGAATGATGGGGATATTATTATATATGCATCTTGTTAATGTCGGTTACCAGGTGTTCACCATATGAATGATTTTTATCTCTATGTATGGGATGTGTATTGAAATATGAAATCTTGTGGTCTATTATTATGATTTGATATATATAGGTTAAACCTATAACTCACCAACAATTTTGTTGACGTTTTAAGCATGCTTATTCTCATGTGATTATTAAGAGCTTCTGCTGTCGCATAATTAAATAAGGACGAGATTTGGAGTCCATGCTTGTATGATATTGTGTAAAAACTGCATTCAAGAAACTTATTTTGTTGTAACATATTTGTATTGTAAACCATTATGTAATGGTCGTGTGTAAACAGGATATTTTAGATTATTATTATTTGATAATCTACGTAAAGCTTTTTAAACCTTTATTGATGAAATAAAGGTTATGGTTTGTTTTAAAATGAATGCAGTCTTTGAAAAACGTCTCATATAGAGGTCAAAACCTCGCAACGAAATCAATTAATATGGAACGTTTTTAATCAATAAGAACGGGACATTTCAAACCAGATCCAATTCCACTCTTTATTTAGGTATATTATTAATTATTAGTTATTATATCTTTATCAAGTATTAATTTATTATTATTATTATTATTATTATTATTATTATTATTATTATTATTATTATTATTATTATTATTATTATTTATTTTTATTATTGTATGTGGATTATTATTATGAATATCATGATTTTATTACTATCACTAATATAGTTTACATTATTATCATTTATATAAGTATTATAAGTATTATCATTATTATTATAGTTATTATTAGTATTATCCTTATTACTGATATTATTATTCTTATTAATGATGAAAGGTAATTTTTATTAAAATAAGTAAAATTATTATCTTTATTAAAATTATCATTTATATTAAAAGAATCATTTTTATTATTAAAATTATCATTAAAAGTATCATTTTTAATATTATCATTATTATTATTAGTTTTATCATTATTAACATTACTATCATTTATTATTATTATTATTATTATTATCATTATTATTATTATTATTTTCAAATCTAAATATTATTATTTTCATTATATTTTTTATTATTATAATTATTATTTTACAAACAAAAGATATTTATATAAAAATATATACGTATTACGTATATCATAAGTATACTAATATTAGATTTTTAATATATTAACCAATATAATAATATATATATCACTAACAACAATATATAAACTTGTTCGATTATGATCATATGTGTTAATATATATATATATATAAATGATATAGGTTCGTGAATCCGAGGCCAACCCTATATTTGTGCATTGTCGTTATATGTATTTTTACTATAAAATACAATATGGTGAGTTTCATTTGCTCCCTTTTTAAATGCTTTTGCAATATATATTTTTGAGACTGAGAATACATGCGCTGCTTTTATAAATGTTTTACAAAATAGACACAAGTGATCAAAAACTACATTATATGATTGGATTATTAACCGAATATCTCCCTTCAAGTCTGGTAACCTAAGAATTTAGGGAAATGGCCCCTGATTGACGCGAATCGTAAAGATAGATCTATGGACCTTGACAAGTCCCATTTGGGGTACGAATGCTTTAGTACTTCGAGATTATTATTATACAGACGAGAGGTTCTATTTGGGGATATTCTATGCATTAAAGTTAACATTGGTTACGAGGTGTTCAATCCATATGAATGATATTTTTGTCTCTATGCATGGGACGTATATTTATGAGAACTGAAAATGAAAATCTTGTGGTCTATTAAAATGATGGAAATGATTATTTATGTTAAACTAATAAACTCACCAACCTTTTGGTTGACACTTGATAGCATGTTTATTCTCAGGTACGAAAGAAATCTTCCGCTGTGCATTTGTTCATCTTAGAGATATTACTTGGAGTCATTCATGACATATTTCAAAAGACATTGCATTCGAGTCATTGAGTTCATCAAGATTATTATTTAGTCAATTATAGTTGGATATATTATGAAATGAAATGCATGCCGTCAACTTTCGATGTAAAGCAAGTTTGTCTTTTAAAAACGAATGCAATGTTTGTAAAATGTATCATATAGAGGTCAAGTACCTCGCAATGTAATCAACTATTATGAATCGTTTATAATCGATATGGACTTCTTCCGGATGGATTAGGATGGGTCATTATAGGTGGTATCAGAGCGGTGGTCTTAGCGAACCAGGTCTTGCATTAGTGTGTCTAACTGATAGTTGTTTAAATGCATTAGTGAGTCTGGACTTCGACCGTGTCTGCATGTCAAAAGTTTTGCTTATCATTCCTAGTCGGAAATCATCTGCTTATCATCCTTAGGAAATTACCTGCTTATCATTCTTAGTCTAGACATGTCGTACTGCCTCTATTGCATAGATAGTGTATAGATAAATTCATATCTTAGCGTATCTGTTATTGTTACCCTTGCCTGACAGCTTTCGTAGATTCCTCCGTAACTTATGGAATTTTAGTATTATATATGAATATGTAAATTATGTATTGCAGAGTACTAATCTACATCCTACAATCTATTCTTATCGAAAATCCTTCATCTGATCATACGAGATGAATCCCTCAACCAATTCGAGTCCCTCAGATTTCGATAGCTATTCCGATAGTTATTCCGACAGTTATTCCGACATGGATATTCACCTAAGCTCCGAAAGCGGTGTCACTAGAATGAATCAATCAATCAGCCATCTCCAATTCATCTGATGGGTTTGTAGTCGACTTAATCAATGGAGACGCGAAGAAGGCGATCCCTTCCACCAATCGAATTCACTTCTTGGTGAAGAACCTGAAGCACTTATCGGCGAACCTGTTCAAAATACCATATTCACCCTCATTTCCAGGATATCTCGCAATGATTATATGATATCCCAAATTCTAAACCTTATTCATCCACTCGTTTCGACCGACAATCATCCTGGAATAATGGAAGAAGTCCACGAGCTTCGCGATCGAGTAATCAATTTGGAAAACATGGTGCAAAATTTACCAGCTTCAGCAACATCACCGGCACCAACAGTACCATCAGTAACAGCACCAGTACCATCAATAATCCATACCTCAACATCTCATTCTGTACCTCGAGTATAATCATCGTTCTACGTATCGTTCTACATCAATTACCTCCGTTCTTCATGGAGATTATGTAATCTCTAATGTTTTAGAGATTATACATTCTTGTTCTAACGGTAAATCAAATGAGTTTAATATTATATTAACTCATTAAATCCATGATTACATCTGAAGAAATATATATGTATATATATTTTCATAAAGAGATTAATTAAAAATTCTTTCGTACAAACTGTTAATGGTGAAAATATTTTAACGGGTAGGTAACACCCGAGGAATATTTAGATTTCACATTAATAAGTACAATGTACATTCTTTCAAATCTAATTCAACAGTCATTTACTATCTTACTTACATCCACCAATATACGAATCCGTTCACCACAAAATAACCATTTTCATTCAATTTCATATATGGATTTTGATTTATTAGAATCCAACAAGTGGCAAAATGAAGAAAACATTGGACAAAATAAAACTTGTTAGAAATAAACAAATTAACTATGAGGAATTTTGTTAAGAATCCACGCTAACTGTTCCTAGCTAATTGTTCCTAGCTAACTGATTACATTTTATTTATCGCAATTTAATTATCGCAATTTACATTCTTGCAATTTTATTTATCGTCATTTAATTTCTGTTATTTACTTTACGCACTTTATTTATCGTCATTTGTTTTCTATTATTTATTTTACGCACTTTAAATATCGGGACACGTATACAAGGTTTTGGCATATCATATCGACGCATCTATATATATTATTTGGAATCACCATAGACACTCTATATGCAGTAATGATCGAGTTCTCTATACAGGGTTGAGGTTGATTCTACAATAATATATATAGTTTGAGTTGTGATCGAGTCTGAGACGAATACGGGTCACGATACGTATTAATTAATTCGAATATTATATATTAAACTATATGTGAATTATTGAATTGCTAACTATGAACTACCAACATTGGACAATTAAAATGAATTAAAATATTGACTATAACATATGAAACTAAACAATTCTTCAAGTTTGCCACTTGATTTCATCTTAAACCTCATTTGTATCTTGATGATTACAATCTGCGTTCAAACCTTTCATGATTCTTGAAAATACCTAAATCGAGAGGATGAACCAACCGCACTTCATCTACAAGAGTAAAGATTTATGCATATAGTTATGCACCTGAAAACTCTCGGAAACTGAGTAAACATTTAACACATAGATTTGTTAATCCCTTTAGTGTTATTATTACCCAAAATAACTTTGCAATCCCTTTCCAAATTAGCCAATTTTGTCACAGCTCCAACAAGTCAACTTTGACTTTTCACTCGGATTAGCTTATTATAACTTTGATATATAAGTTTACCTTTCGTCATCATTACCGGGGAACTGTTTATATTCCACCACATTAGAAGTAAACTTGCCAGCAACTCCATTGATCTTTGACTTTCCGAAAAATCTTTATACTCATTGAAACTCTATCATATACTCATTCACATCTTATAACGAGAATTGCCATTCTAATTACCGAGAATTTGCAATCAGTATTTTGAAAATCTCGCATCATGTGTACGTCAACAGATATAAGAATACATATAACATTTATATCTTAGAATTTTGATCTTTTATTCTGAAATTCTGAAAAGCACCCAGTCTACGAATCAATACTCCAAATTTTGAGGAAGCTGAATGAAGCAGCAAAAACCGTAGACAACCGTAAATGACCTTAATAGTCAAAAGTTTGAAGATAAAGAATAGTATGTTGGCAAGCTCAGAAATGTTGGAACTGGAAAACGGATTGAGCTAACCACGAAGGAGTCTATGAACAAATCACAAGGACTAAACTTGTACATTAAGAATCCTGATGATTCTGTTTCTGATGAAATCTTTAGCGAATACCTTGCTTCTGACTCCAAACTCTTGCGGACAAATTTTCTTCACCATCCTTCGATATTAGAAATTCCAAGATATCATCGTATCTTTCATTATAAATATCCTCCATATTTCTGAAGATGTTTTCATAACTATTCTTATCTGAAATCATTAATCTCTTCGTGCTATCAGTGTTACATCATATAGAAACTGTTAGTTTCTATATTCTGTAAACTTTCGAGCTTAAAATACGAATGTTATTGAAGTAATGTTGGAAACTGATGCATGAGTTAGTATGATATAATGACACTTGATCAATGTGATTATATTACAGTAGGTCATGCTGAGTTTCTAATGAGACGTGATGATTCACGGAATCATAACGTCATCACGTGCCATGTTACATAACTCTTTCATTCTACTTAACTTCTGAGCATATCAAGAAAATATATTCTAGATAGTTCTATCCTCAGTAATTCTGGTAATTTGACAAATCAAATCGTGCTACTACCTTTCCTTTCTACCTTGTATATTATGATAATTCAAAACTCCATACCTATGAAGTTTGGACCATTATTTGCGAAAAGGAAACAAAAGCATGAAGTTCGGAAAGAGAAAAGGGGTATAAATCGCAGCAAATAGGAGAGAGCATTAACTATGGATGACAATGATTATAGGAGACAGAAGCAGGGACATCGAAATATAAGGGAAGATATAAAACCCGATAATAACACATAAATTACAAACAGTGTACATTAATGTTTATCGCAACATAAAGACACAGAAGAATTAAAAACACTATAACCCCAAGTGCGAAGTAGAAGAAAGCAGATTCCTCCGGTAGAAGTTGGAAAAGGAGAATGATTGTTGTGATAGTAAGGATAAGGACAAGGATCAGAACTGGATTTAGCATTTTCATAAACTTTTGAATTTGAGAATTAGATATAGGAATGGTAAAAGTAACGGAATGAAAGAAGTTAAATTATAGTAAAATATCTGATAGAAAAATCAATGCAGATCTCCGCATTTAATTAGAGAATCTTAATTTTCTTATTCGCCGAAAAATCAAATCTTCTAGATTTAGAAGATTTTCTTTAAATCCCTTGAATTCCGGAATTCAACAGTAACTACGTCAGAAGCTAAGACAAAACCTTATTTTTCTCATTTCGCTCTTTTGTGATAACTTCACTCGTACGCTTCGAGTACTCGAATCATTTTATCTATATTAACCAATAATGATAAAACTCTATTTATCGGCTCATATTCGTCAGAAAAACATTCTTATTGTTAGCCATGACGACCACACTCAAATTTCGGGACGAAATTTCTTTAACGGGTAGATACTGTGATGACCCGGAAATTCCCGACTAAATTTAAACTTCAATCTTTATATGAATTCGACACGATAAGCAAAGTTTGTAATGTTGAGGTCTCATAAATTTAAAACTGTGTTCATGCATACATTTGACTTTTGAACTATTTATATAGATTCAGTAAACCTTTGCCTATCCCCGACGATTCACGAACAATAGTTGTATATATATATATATATATATATATATATATATATATATATATATATATATATATATATATAAGTTTAAATAATAAATTGAAATAATAAAATACAACTTAATCAAATGAGTTGATTATGTAAATTATTACACAAAAATAAAAAAATTGTTATTACATATATTTTATGTATAACTAATATTAACTGTAACATATACAAATAATCAATGAAAGTTAATATATAATATATCATACAGGTAATGATACATATAATACAAATATAAAAATAGTTTATATAAAAATGTTGCTACTACTCCCAATATAAATATCAATATTAGTATTATTAATAATTTATAGATAGGAGATTAATATATATATCCTCCTATATATATAGATTGAAAAAGTATTATTAGTATTAATATATTCATTACTTTAAATAAATCGATAAAAACCGTATTAATTGTTACCCATATCTATGATGATGTAATCAAATTTTGTTCCTGTCTAAATTGTTACCAATCTTTTTCAATCACAATTGTAAACGTACAATCACACTAACAAATCCATAACACCCATTTCCTTTTTGTTACTATTAATCATGTCATCTGTTTGTTGTTTTCTTTTTAATCAAAAGAATCATTTAACTTATACATTCACCAAACCCACTACAATCATATTTGAGTTAGTTACACATATACATTACAGATATATTCAGTGGAACCAATCCTCTATCTCTTTACTTTGATAGACCCCTCAACCATCATCTTTTTCATTTTTTTTCTTTCTTATTTCTTTGAGAACTCATCACCATTTACACCATCGATCAACCATCCTTGAATACCCTAATCGTCACCCTCGACCTCCATATTTACCTCCTGTTTCTGTGTTGTTAAATCCATGAACAACCATCATGGATGCTGCTACTATTGCCGTAAAAACAAATCCAAAGCCACACTACTATCATCAAACTGTCACATCATGATCACCAATCCAAACCACCATTACAACCTTTGAAAACCTAGTACATACCTGCTGTTACTGCATTGTATCATGAATGTAACTAGGGTAACACCTGCAGCCATTTCAAAACAAATACCTGCCTCATACTCGTTATATAAGGAGAAGTTTAGAAGCTCTTACAGAGAATTAGGCTACTGTGAATGCAATTGTACTCACTATGCCGCCATTTATGCTGCAACCTTCTAGTGACAAAAGGACTCGAATAGCAGCAACCTAGAACACAACATCAACAATTTTTTTTCATTAACTCACACCCAACAAGTTCCACAGAGAACCCACTTAACCAAATACCCACTTATTAATTTTTGTTGTCACTAATACTGCTATCGTCTCTATCATCATCACCATCATCTTCATTTACTTGATGCTGCTGCTACATGTTCTGCTAACTGCTGCAGCTCATTTCCTGTTTTTCTTGTACGAGTTAGAAGACCATCACACACTCACCTACAAAACAATACCATCTGATACAATCAAGAACAAACCTCAAATACTATTATACATTCTGTTTTGGTTCAAACCACCACAACCATAACCTGCAAGGTTTCTCAGCTTCTATTGGTTCGTAACCATTATGGACGGCCATCTTATTCTTTCTTCTATCTGTTTAATGTTTTCCAATTTAGTTCACACCATGACAACACTATAATGGTATTATTAAAATCCCATCACAACCATTAGAAATCATCACCTGCAAAAACCATCTTCACCATAACCAAATACCAAAAACACTATTAAAAATTTCTATACCTATATTTTTTTTAAAATCATTCAAACCTGGAATCCATGATTTTTGCTGCATGTTCCTATATTGTTTCGATCAGACCCCAAACAACTTCATCAGCTTTTCGATTACCATCATCAAGACATCAAAAACACTATTAGTTTCTGCTATTGTTCTATCGAATAAATATACAGAAATTATAGAAGAATTATAGAAATTAAAAGAAAATTAATGAACCAATTACTTACATCACCAATCAGTGAATCAATTACATACTGGAATCAATTGATTGACCGATTATTTGGATCGATCGATGAGGGATGATGAGATGATTGATAATGAAGACTGATGATGATGATAAATCGAATACCTACTAAACAACTTTTGATTTTTGCTTGATTGATTGTTGTTAAACGAATCGAAGAACACTTGAAATTTGATTATTCTTTCGCCTGTGTGTGTTCTGCTACTTCGATCGGGTTTGAGTCGGCAACCAGATCCAATTCCACTCTTTATTTAGGTATATTATTAATTATTAGTTATTATATCTTTACCAAGTATTAATTTATTATTATTATTATTATTATTATTATTATTATTATTATTATTATTATTATTATTATTATTTATTTTTATTTTTGTATTTGGATTATTATTATGAATATCATGATTTTATTACTATCACTAATATAGTTTACATTATTATCATTTATATAAGTATTATAAGTATTATCATTATTATTATAGTTATTATTAGTATTATCCTTATTACTGATATTATTATTCTTATTAATGATTAAAGGTAATTTTTATTAAAATAAGTAAAATTATTATCTTTATTAAAATTATCATTTATATTAAAAGAATCATTTTTATTATTAAAATTATCATTAAAAGTATAATTTTTAATATTATCATTATTATTATTAGTTTTATCATTATTAACATTACTATCATTTATTATTATTATTATTATTATTATTATTATTATTATTATTATTATTATTATTATTATTATTTTCAAATCTAAATATTATTATTATCATTATATTTTTTTTTATTATTATAATTATTATTTTACAAACAAAAGATATTTATATAAAAATATATACGTATTACGTATATCATAAGTATACTAATATTAGATTTTTAATATATTAACTAATATAATAATATATATATCACTAACAACAATATATAAACTTGTTCGATTATGATCATATGTGTTAATATATATATAAATGATATATGTTAGTGAATCCGAGGCCAACCCTATATTTGTGCATTGTCGTTATATGTATTTTTACTACAAAATACAGTATGGTGAGTTTCATTTGCTCCCTTTTTAAATGCTTTTGCAATATATATTTTTGGAACTGAGAATACATGCGCTGCTTTTATAAATGTTTTACGAAATAGACACAAGTGATCAAAAACTACATTATATGGTTGGATTATTAACCGAATATCGCCCTTCAAGTCTGGTAACCTAAGAATTTAGGGAAATGGCCCCTGATTGACGCAAATCCTAAAGATAGATCTATGGACCTTGACAAGTCCTATTCGGGGTACGAATGCTTTAGTACTTCGAGATTATTATTATACAGACGAGAGGTTCTGTTTGGGGATATTCTATGCATTAAAGTTAATGTCGGTTACCAGGTGTTCAATCCATATGAATGATATTTTTGTCTCTATGCATGGGACGTATATTTATGAGAACTGAAAATGAAAATCTTGTGGTCTATTAAAATGATGAAAATGATTATTTATGTTAAACTAATGAACTCACCAACCTTTTGGTTGACACTTGATAGCATGTTTATTCTCAGGTACGAAAGAAATCTTTCGCTGTGCATTTATTCATCTTAGAGATATTACTTGGAGTCATTCATGACATATTTCAAAAGACGTTGCATTCGAGTCATTGAGTTCATCAAGATTATTATTTAGTCAATTATAGTTGGATATATTATGAAATAAAATGCATGCCGTCAACTTTCGATGTAAAGCAAGTTTGTCTTTTAAAAACGAATGCAATGTTTGTAAAATGTATCATATAGAGGTCAAGTACCTCGCAATGTAATCAACTATTATGAATCGTTTATAATCGATATGGACTTCGTCCGGATGGATTAGGACGGGTCATTATACGGGATACGCGCCATATCTTTCACCTGTATCCGGCAAGCCTTTTCAGAGGTATAAGCCGATATATCAAGATAGGATTACACCGCCAAGGGCGACCTCGCCAGTTACAACCACGCGGTTGGATTTTTCCTCGGTGGATCCAAGGGTCATCTTGGTAGGCACTAACAGTGAAACAGTAGGCCCGCATGTAGTATGCTGCGGCCAGGTACCTATTTATAGTACCACGGTTTCAATCCCTCTGCAGACGCCGAGTGTTCAGCAGAATTCATCGTTTACACCATTGCAACCTTGGCAACCACCGCGTCCAATTTCGCAGTTTTTAACTCCTGCGGATGCGCATGCATTACTTAATAGCTGGGGGTTCGGCGTCATTCCAGATGTCAATTCTCATTGGACGCCGATAACCGCAGAACAGCAAAGCACTGCGCATACGGTTGGACTTATAACGGCATATCCTCAGGTCTCGCAGGCATCTGCGCCACAGGTTTCGGCACCTTTTCAGCTATCCGTGTACTCTGCGCCGGCAAGCCTGCCTTCTTTTCCAACGCATCAGCCTTGGTTATATCCGCAAACGCCGGGGCAACCTTGGCAAAATATTCAGGGGCAGGCAAATCTTGCAGGTCAATTTATGCAGGCCGCACCTCCTGATATGGTTCACTTATTTTCACAGTCTGACTTTGTTCAGGACATGATGAAGCGTTTCTTTGCGGGATTGAAAGGAGACCCTGTTAAACCACTCTTTGAGCTACCAACTACTTTTGATAAGTTTCCTCCGCATATAACTGCATATCCGTTTCCATCAGCGCCAAAGATACCTCACACGTTGGGTACTTATAATGGTTTAACTGATCCGGATGACTTCCTGCTCACCTCTATTTCTATTTGTAACGGGGTCATGTTTCTAAAATTTCGAAAGAGTTATTTTTTAAAAAAATCCTTGTTACCCTGAAACGAACTTAATAAGTTGTTTAATGGTATGATAACGTATTTGATAGTTGATATTTGATGATGTGATACAGGCCCGGCCCGTAAGGGGAGCAAAGTGTGCAAGTACTCAAGGCCCAATATTTCTAGGGGCATTGGTACGTATTATTTTTTGTTAAAAATATGCCCAAGTTAGATAATATCCAAAGCCTAAGAAAGAGTAAGCCCAAAATTTATTCTTTTCCAACAACAGCCCAAAACTCTTATTTATATGGTATTCGTAGTATTATTCACCCACCGATGTGGGATGAAATTGAATTAGCAAAGAGTTCCAAACGTGCCATTTACATGTGCATTTATGAGAAGTTTAGTATTTAGTATTTCCAATTATGAACTACGTAGTATCTACAATATGAAAACAAAACAGGTAAAAAATTACATATAAATGAAGTGGTGGTTGAGATTATTATAATTATGTCCACAAAAGTAGAAAACCAACTGATAATATACATATATACATAATATACATAATAATTAAAATCAACTGATAATATACATAGTAACTAAAAATGACTTGATTATTTGTTTCACTAATTAGCTTGTTCACAAACTGGTGGGTTACACAAGCAAACTAACAAACTGGAAATTAATTTTAAATGAAAAAAATAGCACACTTCACACATAATATGATGAGAAGACATATGATACATCTGGAAATGAATACATAAAATGCTCTAAAAAAGTGACTTCCTTCAAAGCTAAGAAGATATAAGATCAAGCTTAAAACTTCTTGTTCAAAGTTCTAAAATGATTAGAAGACATACGATAGAAAGTCCATTCACACGCATTATTTTTTCATAGGGGCCATTTTTTTTCGACTCGCTCAGGGCACCAGAAAACACAGGACCGGCCCTGATGTGATATAAAATTGATTTTGTTATAACACTTGGCAGAAACCTAGGCTAAACACTTCTTACGACGTTAATTAATCTATAGAAGTTTGACTACAAGTATCGGGTATGGATTGCAATAAACTAAAACAAAAGGACTGGTTATAAATTTTTAATCTTTTTTATACATAAAAAAGAAACAAACACAATCCTTTCTTTCCGTCATTCAATTCCACAGAGAAGACCTTCCATAAAAACTCCTTTCCCCTTTACTTTCACCACCACAACCACCACTACCACCACCACCATTCAATCTCTCATTTTCCATAAATCTAATATCAAACGACACCGTATTAACCACCACCAGCTCAGGATGAACGAAGACCACTGGGTTACGGCGGCGTTAACAAACGACGCCGTCGTAGCCGAACTTCTCATCCGTTTAAAACAACAACAATCTTCATCTTCACAACCGCCTTTATTACCTTCGGTTACGTGGGCTCATCGTAAGTCACGCTCTAGACCACATCCTTCCACCACCACCGCCGCAACCACCGCCACCGACGCCGTCGTTAATGGTGATATGAGAAAAGAGCAACAACAAAGTGGTAGCCCAACGACGCCGTTATGTTGGACCAGTGAAGACGGTTACGATGAATCTAATCGTCCTTCAGATCTTTCTTCCGGCGGCTGTAGATCCACCAAGGTTTGTAAATTTTGATTTAATTTTGACTTTTTTGTGTTTAACTAGATCCGTCCAGCTTCCTGTTTTTCCGGTCACCGGTAAGTCTAACAACCGTTCGTCACATTAATTGAACTTTTTTAGATAAAAATGATATTACCATTTTACTCTTCTTCGTCTCCAATTCCATCTTCTGTCTTGGAGTATTTTGTGTTGATGAAAACACTAATTAATTTTATCAGCAAATAGTAATATGACCAAAATGGCATTTTGGTCAGTTTGTTAAATTTCTATAAAAATAGTGGATTGATGGAATTTCATATGACTATGAGCATAATCTAATCTGACTCACATTCATTTTTTTACTTTTTTTTGTTTGATTTGTACTTTTACAGTTTTACTAGTAATACCCTCTTGAGTTAATTCACGAATTTATTAATTTAATTTGTCAATCTTATATAAAATTGGTTTTATTTACCTTGGAAAACAAGGATCCTGCTGCTTGGGTTTTGCAATATATTTTTTTGGGTAAAATAAATAAAAGCCGTAGTTTATATTTTGGTACATCAAAATATTACAGTAGACGACTAAAAAAATAGTATTACAGTAGGTAGTTTTTTATAGACATGTTTTTAGTTATTTATTTATTATTTTTTTCGGCAAAAGTAAAAGTTATTTATTGTATATTTTTTTTAACTGAGAGATGTAGGAAACTTCTTAAACACGGTCTAGTGATTTTTTGGTCGATAGACGAAACTGCCCTTACCTATATGGTTGATTCGATGGGGTAGGCCGTAGGTTTGTCATGTTATGATGACGAAAGGTGGGGAGGTAGAGAGTGGGAACCTTACTACTGAAGGGTAGTTTTGTCTTTATGCTTCTGTTTTTCATTTTAATAGTTTTCTAATTTTATTTTACTTTAAAACTTGCAATATTTTTGAGTGGCTCTATTTCCAATTGTGTCTCTCTTTAGATATTGGTGAGCACATGAAAATTAGGCTTTGTTTGACTTCGGATTTCATTTTTTATTGTTTTTTTTTTATGAATAAAGAAAAGAGTAAAGTGGTGAAATGACTGGAAGATAAAACAAGATTAGTTTTGGTTTGTGATTTGACTTTGAGGTCTTAAATATATTCCACGTGGCGATAAATTATTTGCCACGTCACTAATACGCTCCGCATATGTCGATAGAGATAAGATAATATGATATTATGACTGGGCCACATTCCAAAATCCTGATTATATTATTCTTTTTTCTTTTACATTAGATAGATTAAAGTGGATCTATTTCAACAAAATAAGGTAACATTTTTAGCAAAGTAATACGGAGTATTAGAATATTGAGTATCATGGGTAAAAATTATTAGCTTAAATAAAATATAAAATATTTATAAATTAAAGGTGAGAGGTCTTTTTGTAATCTTTATTACTACTACTTAAATGGTTTGCCGTTTAATGTTGCATTTAATATGATAATGTTTAATTTGTTGAGTGTCACGAGAATTTCATTTATCTGCCCATTATCATCAAAAAATCAATTTTAAATTGTTATTTCAAGGGGGACCAAACATAGTCCATGGATAAAATATAAAATATGGATATAAAAAGGTTAGTAATGGAATTACATTTTGCGTAGGGTGGTTTGGGGAATGAAGGTGCAACCACATCTAGCTACAAGAAATCAAGAAAAAGAAAGGTTTGATCAGATACACACATTATTATCGTACTTTACTGTCATATCATATGTCAAGTTAAAACTTTAATTATAATTTTTTTATGTTTTAAATCATAATAATCATATTGACAGATGAATATTTTACAGTTTTATTATGGTTATTTGTTTATTTGCAGTCATTTGCTGAACTTAAAGAGGAAGAAGATTTCCTCTTGAAGGAACAGCTACATTTAAATAAGGTATTTTTCCACTTCTAAGTTATTACTATTACTTTTACTAGCCATTGGTAGCTAAATATATCTAATTGTTGTTAAATATCTCTTATTCTTTTAATCTAACCAACAGGAGTTAGAATCGATGCGTTGCACAATGAGTAATCAAGTTGCAACAAGTCATAATTTAAAGAAATTCAAGGTATAGAGTCATTTTAATTCTCCAATTCGTTAATACATGATTTATTTCACAACATTCTATTATTGTGGTGCGAACAAGAATGAATGTAAAGGTTCATAAAGTTTTATTATTTGTCTGTCTAAACAGATTGATTTGCATCAGAACTCTAGAAAGGAAACAGATAAGATGCCTGAAACTGTTAACCATAGAGTTCAGACATCAAGTGTGAAGGTGCCCAAAATTGAAACCAAGGCTCTTGAAACCGGGTTTGTTTTGCCCGATTTAAACATGGCACCAGACGATGAAGAAAGTTGAGAAGATATTTCACGTGTGTAAATCGTCTTACAGATAAAAGTCATCATCTACAAGAAGACAGCAACTAGAAATTGGTTGCCGTTTTGAAAGTTTTTTCGAAGATTAGTGATCGTGTTTTGTTAGTAAAGGTGTACATTGTTACGTATTTAGTTTTCTTATTACTAGAAAAAAGTTAAGTATGCTACTGGACTTAGCAAAGACTAAGATAAGTTAGAAAGATTTTGGTTATCCTTTTTCTAATATATTGTTTCATTTTATCTCTAATCCATTTAGTATCGTCTTTCATTTTAAATCAACTTTTTTCTTTTTTTCTTTTTTTGGTAAAAAACATAATAATAATCCATATTGTTAAGTGGATATAAATCACTCTAACAGGGTTATAAAAGAATGCGATTTCTTTGACGAAAGTTTGTAACACATGAAGAAACTTTATCAAATAAATGAGAAGTAAAAAATACTGTTACATGCGTATGGATGTGAAAAAGTGCTATCATCACATAACATAGGCAAAAATGATGACCTAAGTACAATGCTTGAGTTTTTCTTCAACAAGCTCGATACATCGATACAAAACAAACTCGACAGGGTTAAAAGCACATACGGTATCAAATGCTAGTTGATCGTTTTCTTTGTGGCTTTCAGCGACAACACCAGAGACCAAAGCTCTTAGAGATTCAAACCATTCCTTGTACGCCTTCTGTAAGTTGTTCTTTGACAGGACTTCAGTGTAGTTTGTATTCCCTGTTACATTACTTTTCATGTTACCGTAAAAAAACCAACTAAACAAACAAACTGACAACAAAGGTAATAACGTTTTTGTCATTGTGTTCAAAACTTGCTTTTTATCTGTTAACAAGTTATTAACATATTTACTAAGGTAAAAAATATTCAAGCTTTTATAACTAGAATCTATCTATTGACTTAACTTCATTCACTATTTAATTATGACATCAACTTTATAGTGTTTCATACATAACACATATATATATACAAAATGCGAATATATAACCTATACAAGAAAGGCGGCATGTACCTGATGACTCGGTGATCAATACATATCTATACAGGTTGAGCGCAGACAGTACCTGCAAAAATAGAACAAATGCAGTTACATGTTATAACTATACTTCCGCAATAAAGATAGCGATATTATCAGATATTATTAAATCTATACAGATTCTAACCGCATCAGTGGAATCGGGAAGGGAAGGCGGCCCGCCGTTTGGTGGCTTCAAAACAAACTCGACAAGATCAAGAACTCGGGCTGACCAAAACGGGGATGAATGTTGAAATATGTTATTTTCAGATTTCTCAACACCGTTTAGTTTTGGAATGTTTTGGAGATACTGTTTGTGCATTTCATCTTTGACACAACCCAGAAGAATTGCAATCTGTTCAACAATTGCAGTGTAATTAGATTAAATTACTGATAATAAGGAGTCGTTGTTTATAAATCATGTATGCTGATCGAATATAGCTTACCATTGAGGATAACTCGCTGTTTGTTATAAGAGCGATTAAGATGTCAAATCTTAAAGAGACTGGAAGATCTGCAAGCACCTGAAATCATCCATTTACAAAGCGCACGTTATTGCAAATAACAAGTACTATATATATAAAGGCTTTCATTCAACAAAATCAAACAACATATTATAGCATATAGAGAAAATAAGATGAAGTTACTTACCATCTTAAAAGTATCAAAAGCTTTTTTCCTTAGTAGTGGATCTGATGCATATACAATGACCAGTTGAATAGCCTACACATTTGATTAAGATTTTTAGGCATTGTATAATACAGTATTAGAATTAGAAATAGATAGTTAGATAGGTAAGGGTAGATGTAGCAAGTTTATAATCAATTAAGGTTCTATTTAATCTCAAAAGGGTCAAACAAGAAAAAAAAAAATAGCCCAGTGTGTGACTGATGTAGAACCAGAGTGAAGAGTCCTACGAAATTAAGGATTTTAAATAATTCGTTTGTTAGTTATTATTATTCATTATTATTGGTTACTATTAGTTATTTAATGATTAGATAAGTTTACGTATGGTTTAAAATAATTAGATAAAGTTTAGGAGTCCTAGTCGTATAGAGTCATAGTGCTCGTTGGTTTTTGTTTCTTTCATTATATATACTCCCGAATATGTGCAAGTCAGGAGATCAATCCTTTTTATTAGTATTAACCATTGTTCAAAGTTTGCTGCATTCCAGCCTCAATAATTCACGTCATTATTTGTGTGAATATTTGTTCCATTAAAACACGTTGATGTTTTAATTATTTGTTGCGAAGAGCGTTTGTCTTCCAACGGATCCTTTGACCCTCATCAATTGGTATCAGAGCAATCGATCCACCCTATCATCATTCCGATTAGTTGGGTCTCTCCCACGTTTGGATATTGATAGTTTTATCTCACATATCTTAATTCCGATTAGTTGGGTCTCTCCCACGTTTGGGTTTTGATATACTATCTTTAAAAAAAAAAAAATACTGTTAATCGCCGGAACACTCATCTCGTCAGAAAATACTGTTTTGGCGTGTTCGAAAATACTGTTCATCCCGAAGGTACTGTTCATCCGAAAAAAAGATTTTTTTTCTTCTCTTGTTTTAATGGCCGACGATAAGGGTAATCAAAGTCGCGATCTAACTATTGCCCTCAAAAGACTCAAGAACACGCTAGATATAGTTAACAAATCCAACAAGCGTGCAAAACAACGATGGATTGAAGAAGAAAACCGAAGAGCTACTTATGGTGTACAACCTTGGATCGAGTCACAACAATATCATCAATATGAACCACCACAAACACCCCGTCTACTATCAACCACAACTATACCATCAACCCTACTATCAACCACAACCCTACCATCAACCATACTATCAACCACAACTCTACCAGCAGCGTCAACCCGTTAAGGAGAATCTCGATACGGAAGAGTTCTTTGATTCAATGAAAATCTTAATAGCGAGGTTGAAGAAATCCGAATCAGATCGTATGGAGAAGTGTGATAAAATAGTTGACGAGATCCAAGTTAAAGCAGAAAATGTGTCCTCGAATCCAGAAACATAAATTATTTTAGAGAAGATTACAGTGTTGAAGAAGATTCAAACTCGTTAGGCTATAATTTAAAAGAAGAGAATTTATCGGTATGTAAAGTAGCCACGAGTAGTGAAAGTATCCGTGATAAAGGTGAAGTTGTAGTGGTTTCAAAAGGTTATGGAGGCAAGAAAATATCATATATTTATTTGAATAACTCCATAGATGGAAGCAAGAGGATTAATAAAGGAGATTTGTTCGTATTTAAACCGGGCATTAAGAACTCGAGGTCGAGTTCTTTTCAAGAAGGGGAGAAGGGGAGAAGGGTTTTAGAGCATAATACTTTTTCAAGAGGTCGTCGTAAACTTATTTGGAATGACAATGATGAATTTGTCATTGGTGTGTTTACATTTGACCCGAGCATATCATTTTATTTGAGTTGCACTGTTCACCGAGTTGTCATTGATTGGTTTATTTTTAATCCGGGTATATCGTCTTATTGGAGTTAGAACTCGAGGACGAGTTCTTTTCAGGTGGGAAAGACTGATGTAGAACCAGAGTGAAGAGTCCTACGGAATTAAGGATTTTAAATAATTCGTTTGTTAGTTATTATTATTCATTATTATTGGTTACTATTAGTTATTTAATGATTAGATAAGTTTACGTATGGTTTAAAATAATTAGATAAAGTTTAGGAGTCCTAGTCATATAGAGTCATAGTGCTTGTTGGTTTTTGTTTCTTTCATTATATATACTCCCGAATATGTGCAAGTCAGGAGATCAATCCTTTTTATTAGTATTAACCATTGTTCAAAGTATGCTACATTCCAGCCTCAATAATTCATGTCATTATTTTTGTGAATATTTGTTCCATTAAAACACGTTGATGTTTTAATTATTTGTTGCGAAGAGCGTTTGTCTTCCAACGGATCCTTTGGCCCTCATCAATCTTTATGCAAAAATAATTATTTAAAAATAGACTCTATATGGAATACTGAAAAGTACAATTTATCTATTTGACCCGTTACCCACCGAGTACAATTTACCACCTTTAGATAATGGCTTGTAAATGAGTGTTACCTGTAAAGCAGCATATAGAGTAGGCGTGTACTCTGAATATTCCAAAGGTTCAACATATTCTTTGTGAGAGTCAACGCCTTCCATAATGCAAAATAGAAAGTCAATAGCATGTTTCTTCAGTACCCATGGAAGATTAAAAGACGTAAACAGGTGCTTCAGCGTGCCAAATGCTTCCCACCTTTTTATTTGATCATTACAGAGTTCATATTTGACTGTATCCAGATCTTCATGTGTAGTATCACTAACTTTATCGGAAAGGTCTCTCCAAAGTACTATTTATTTGCATTATTACATAAATCATAAAATTCAGCACCTTCTCGATACAAAGTACTAAAAGTGGCAAAAAATTGTAACTGATTATTTCAGATCAGCATAAATACACAAAAAAAGAGCACCTGTAAGGGCTGCTCCAGATTTGACATGTGCAAAACAGCCCATAGAATCATCTTCATCACCTATCATTGTCATCAGCAGGAAAAGAACAGCAATATGAGAATATTCTAACTTCCAAAGAAAATACTCAACATGCCTAAAGGTGGCCTATAGAACGGGTTCGGTCATGGGTCAAAAGGGGCTCCACTTAAAACGGGTAAATTATGTGTTGAGGAGGGTCAGATTGAACCAGAGCAGCTTCTTTCTAATGTTATACAGTTTCCTACAGATAATTTGGGGTATCAAATATGATTACAATTTCAAAAAAGAATCTACTTTGATAGAGCATTACCCAAACAGACACATGTATAAGTATATGGGCTCCATTTTACACCTCTAAGTATGCCATATATTGAGGATCTAATCAAGAATTAAGTTTGGTTAAGAACCGATTATTAGTCATTTACCTTGAGTAATAAGGTCAATAGCCCTGTCCACTTCATGTCCAGTTATTAGACCAAGATATGATAGACCACAATACTGAAGGAAATGTGACAACTCTAACATCATAGGAAAACATCTTGAAGTTTTGGCTCCCATCCTATTTGAAATCAAAACCTGAACTTTCACAGATTACAAAATAATTGCCTTGAATCAGAGAGAAACACACGATGGGTCTTAAATACTAAATACATTTCTAATTATTTAATATCTACTCCATTAAAACTAAAATTTATAAGTTGCAAGATGAGTGGACCGGGCTGCTTGTTTAATGGGTCATAATATGTTTGGGTCAGCAGACTGCCAGACCATCTTAGAGTTCATTTCAAAAGGGGGTAGACCCGTCAACACTTTCTTTGTCCCTTATCTGTGAATACCATAAACAACTAATAACCAATAAATTTAATAGAACTAAATATCTAAAATAAATAGAATCAGTAAACTAAAAATTTATGTAATTAGAATCAAAATGAATTTCAAATATTTTTAGCTTATAAGAGAACCTTAATCGACTTCTACCTGTTTACCCAGTTGGCCCGCTTTCTTGATAGCTAACTTTTCCATTTTACCAGTTTGATCGGATATCAATGAAATAAAACCTAGGCCCAGTCATATTTAAAAAAATTGCAATTTCAGCAAATATTTCATATCAGATATGACGGTATGAGAACTCTCACCGTGATTTGCAAGACATATAGGCCGAATAAAGCAACAAGTTTTTCATCTTTGCGATCCTGTAAGATAGAATAAAAGTGAGATTACAAAGAGTTATTGAGACATCAAAACCTAACAAGATACATAGAGTATAAATCAGTGTGCCACAGACCATTTTCATGCATGTTGCTTTCAGAGAATGTGCGATCAATATTGCTTTATTGACCAAATCCAAAGCACATGTATCTTCTTCATCTTCTGAATCTGATAATTTGGCCTCTAAAACCTTGAGAACAACAGGAATGGCAGCTTTTAATTGCTCAAATATTCTTCTCTGTAAGGCCTCAAAAGCTGTAAAAAGGAACATTGCAGAAACACTTTGTTAGCCAGCTTCAAAGAATTCATCCACATGTTCATGGGTAAAAGATACTACGTCCTAAATTGGCAATTTACTTCAACTTTTATCGCACCTAACACACTAGATAGTTACTTTGTTATATATCGAGTATTACAACAGTTACTTTGTTAAAGACACTATAGTGTTCTCATTCAAATAATAATATCTTGACCATTACACAGTTGTTTTACCAAACATGTATTGTTATTTTTAAACCAAAAAGGGGGTAGTTAGATGTGTTTCCAACCTAATGATGATTACGATTTAATGGGTTTTTAGGGCCCAACACCAGAGGTAAACCTTGGTTCTAAAGCATGTTATACGTAAGATTAGGAGAGTTATTATAAGATTGAGTAATCAACTAGAATTATTCTGAAAAAGGATAAGAAACCAGTAACCGTTACCCTTTGCCAAAGCTCCTAGAAGAGGTGTAAAATAAGAAGAATTGTTGAAGCCATCACTTGAAGAAGACATTGCCTGTTCAAATAGCACATAACATTAATCAAGGGGATGTTCACATTCCATATAAACAGAAGAATCTGTATTATCTAGACATCCGAAAGAAATGTGCATAAAACATATATATGCGTTTACAAAATAAGCATAAAACATATTCCAAACTTTATATCTAAATCCGTAAAAGGTAGCAATAAAGTGAACTTAACACCATGGAAAGAAACACAAACGTACATCACACAGAACCGAGACCATATCTCGTGGGTTACAAGTCTGCACGAAACGATCAATGATCCTTTCGACATTCTCAAAACACCTTGCAGACACACACGCTAGCTTAGCTACAGCCTTCGGCAGCTCAAAAGCTAATGCATCAGTAACCTCCTGAAATCATTTAATATACATATTCAGGTATACAAATACACATCCATAGATAAATACAGCTATCAATAATATTGAAAATGAAGTTATGCATTGCATATTTGCATTACATATATAAATAGTAAATGAGCTAGCTACCTGATCAAGTGAAGGTGAAATTAAGTATTGATAAATTTGTTCAAGGACTTGAAAAGCGGAATCATCTAATTCGTGCTCATCATTCGTCTCGGATAAGATCGAATTCGATATCGAATCGAGAAAGCTAACAAGCTCAGATATGAATTCTTCTGATTGCTTATAGTCACCATTAGCAATTGACTGTGAAACGATAAATAAAATACATCATTATAATCCTAACTCCGTTAAGTGTGGTTGTGATTGTATAAACAATATAAAGTAGAAGAAATTAAAATAGACTTACTTGGGAGCATGAATCTAGGGTTTGCTGAATAAGAACAGAATTAGGGGAGTTTGGTGATGACATGACTGAATGGGGTTTACCGGTAATTAGATGACGTCAGTTTTTCTACTCCTTTTCCTTGCGGTGACCGGGTTGAACGAGCCACTTCTGGGTTAACCCAATTTGTTACTGATATTCTGTCGTCTCTAAACTTCTTTTTTACCTTGATCGTTTATGCTTAACAACGTGAAAGTAACCATATTTGAGCGAAAAATGAGATACTTTGATGTGGTTTTGTGTTTTATAGGTGAGAAAAGAGATTAGTGCAAAAAGGTGCGAAAAACGGCATTTGAAGTCGAGTTGTGGAAAAAGTTGGAAAAATCAGAATTTATACACTGGAGTAAATTACGCCAGCTTTTTGCGCCAGTACAAATATGGGCGTAAATTACGCCAGCCCGGCGTAAATTACGCCAGGCAAACTTCAAGAAACAGAAAAAAGTCACTTTTTGGAGTACAATTACGCCAAACTTTTACGCCAGTACAAATATGGGCGTAATTTACGTCAGCCCGGCGTAAATTACGCCAATGCAATTTTGCTGATGCCGGATTTTGAGAGTTTTTTGCTTTGGGAACAAGTTATTCATTCCCTACATAAGGGAAACCCTTAGCCACGAATTGAGGACCTTTTTTCTTCAGTTTCTTAAGCCCCAAACATCAACCCTAACATAAAAATCATCAAGGTTTCAAGGATCAAAGGCGAGTTCATCATGGTTCATCATCAATCCATCATGTTCTTCATCATCATCATCATGCTCGGCTAAGTTCCTTTCTTTATTCCTTCCAATGAACTTTTAATGTATTGTCATTCAATTATGTGTGTGGTTTGTTATTCCTTCCAATGAACTTTTAATGTATTGTCATTCAATTATGTGTGTGGTTTGTAATATTACAATGAAAAACTCTTTTGATTTATGATTTTGCAAACCGTTCAAGATATTGTTTCTTGCAAGTTGGTTGATTTTGATTATTGCAAGACGTATTATTGTGATTTAAAAATTGTGCTTGATCCACTTAGTGTTAATTTAGATTAGGGATAAAGACAAGCGTTTAAGTTACATAATCGTGCCCAAGATAATTACTTTGACGAATTTAAGAGTTCATGTCTATGTGATTTAGATAATAACTTGATAACACACATGTTTGTTTGAATGAATGATACTTAATTGGGATTTGGAAGGGATAAAGGTTTTTAATCCATTGTTAACAACTTTACATTTATAATCTTTTGCTTATGCTTTTTGCTTTAAACCATTAAATCTTAAGTTTTATTGTTTAATCTTCTTAATTAGTAAATGTGCTTTAGTTAATCAAAAACCAACTCCTGAAAGTTGCTTGCTTTTAACCACAATCTCCTGTGGAATGAACCTTACTTGCCCTAACTAGTTTAATGTAATTAAGTTATTTTTGATAGGTACTTCGACGCCCATCAAATTTTGTCGTCGCTGCCGGGGAGGTGTGCGCTTGATTGCAAGCTCTTATTTGTAATTTGTTTTCTTTTAAATTTTAAAAAAATCCATAAAAATTATAAAACCTAAAAAATTCAAAAATATTTTCTCATTTTATTAGTTTTGTTCGGTTTTACGCGTCGTGTTTTCTTGTTTATGTTTCTTTTCAGGTAGGCGGAAATCCTATTTGCAACAATGGCAGAGAGAGATACACGAGGTGTGGATTCGTATTACCAACCGGGTGATTACGAAGATCACTCGCCAATTGTTTATCCCGCTCCGAATGCGGATAACAACAGAAGATTTGAGGTTCGCCCTCAATTGATTTCTATTTTGCCAAACTACCGAGGTATGGCAACGGAAGAACCTTATGAGCATATCACCGAGTTCAATGAGATTTGTGCTACAAATCAGGTAATCGGGTTCACGAATGAAGAGGTACGCCTTCGCCTATTTCCTTATTCTTTAAAAGATAAAGCAAAACGTTGGTTTTTGTCTTTACTCGCCCGGAGTATCACTACTTGGGCGGTGATGAAAAAGAAATTCCTTGAGGAATTCTACCCGATAAGTAAAACTTCGGATATGCGTATGCAAATAAAATCTTTTAGGCAATTTCCAGGTGAACATTTTCATGAAGCATACGAACGTCTGAATGAATTACTTAGATCTTGTCCCCACCACGAAGTACCGAAATGGGAACTTGTAAAAGTTTTTTATGATGGTCTTGACTCACAAAATAGACAATTCCTATTAGCGGCTAGTGGTGGTGTGTTTATGACTCGGAGTAGTGAGGATGAATGGGCATTTTTCGAGCAATTGAGCAAGGGTTCAAAAACCCAAGCTTCGGTTGCACGGCAAACTCACAATCCTTCTCATGTTAACCATGTATCTAACTCGGGAGGGTCGACTAGGAATTTAGAAAAGGAATTAGATGAGATAAAATTGTTGCTTCCCATGTTTAACGACCCGAACCAGGGTGGTAGTGTTAATTTTGTGCAGGTTCATGATGTGTGCTCGATATGTGGTGATGCTTCTCATTATGCAAACTGTTGCAAAAAGGGGGATACCATTAGGGATAGAAGAACAAGTGAATGAGGTTCAAGGGCAAAAATATGATCCATATTCCAACACCTACAACCCAGGGTGGAGAAATCATCCAAACTTTAGTTGGGACAACAACAGCACATTGAATGCACCAAACCAACACCAAAACCATTACCCGAACTAAAACAACAACCAATACAAAAGGCAAAACCAAAACCAAAACCATAACTATCAAAACCAAAACTTGTCTCAAAATAATCAACAAAGTCAATCTTCAAGAACGGATGCTAGGATGGAGTCATTCATGGAAGAGATGAAGAAGACTTTGAAAATTCAAAATAAGTCAATTGCGGCATTGGGTAAGCAAATTGATCAAGTGGCAGAGAAAAGGGCAACACGAGAATCGGATACAATTCTGAGTTATACATTGTTTGACCCGGATCATGAATCACAAGGAAGAGGACATGAAGTGAACATGGTGGGCACTTTAAGGAGTGGAAAGACATATGATAACAAGGTAAAAATGCCCAGGAAATCAGAAATCAAGTATGGTCCAGGTAAGTCTCCTATTTTACATGATTTGAGTAATAATGTTAATGAAGTGCCGGTGAATTTTGGGGTTGGGTTAAATGTTGAAAAACCGGTAGTTGAAAAGTTTAAGGAAACGGATATGGAGACTAATACTATTCCATTCCCCAATGCTTTGGAGTCCCTGAACCAATTCCCTTATGGGAAAAAGGGACCAAAAACGGATGATATGTGGGAGACCTTTAAACAAGTAAAAATCAATATCCCACTTATTGATGCAATCAAACAAATTCCAGCATATGCTAAATTTTTAAAATATTTGTGTGTTCAAAAACGGAAACTCAATGCATCATTGCCTAAAAAGGTCAAATTAACTGAAAAAGTGAGTGCTGTTATTTCTGGTTCACTTCCCCCGAAGTTTAAAGACCCGGGGACACCGCTAATTTCGGTTACGATAGGTAATGTTAATTTTAAAACGGCTTTATTAGATTTGGGGGCTAGTATTAACTGTAGTGACCTGAACTTTTTCATGTTTATATATTTATATATTAAATGAAATTGATATTTACATGATTAAATGTTTCCAACTAGGGGTGTGCATGGTCCTGACCCGGACCGGACCAGGCAATACCCGGACCGGACCAAAACCCGAATTTTTATGAAAATAGGAACCAAGGACCGGACCAGTAATATATGGTTCGGTTCGGTCCGATTCTTACTTTGGTCCTATCGGTTCGGGTAAAAACCCGAACCATACATATACTTTTAAAAAATATATATATAACACATATTATTTTATTAAATTATTTACAACGCAATTCATATAATTATCAATCTATCACACATAAATGAAAAACTTAATCATATAAATAAAAATCAATCCAAGTTCAAATCAAAGTAGTAAACAAAACTTCAAATAGTACCCAATGTATAGATAGAATATAATTTAAAACTAATAATTCATTGAAAATCTTCTAATCTTCCATTGTTCCACAATTGTTGTCTTTAACACTCTCCAAAATACCTGTAGAATAAAAAAAATATTTGTCTAATACATAGTTATATAGTAATGGTTTAAAAAAAATTAACACATAAATTATAAATTATTAAGCACCTTTAGTAAGTGTGTCAACGTCATCCAAGTACTCATCAATGTCAAAAGCAGTTCTTGATATACGCAACCAATCTTGAGCACATATCAAAGCTTCTACCTTGCTTGGTGACAATGAACTTCTAAAAGCATCCAACACTCGACCACTCGTACTAAATGCAGACTCCGAAGCAACAGATGAAACAGGGATAGCTAATATATCTAAAAGCGAATTGAGACATAACATATTAAGAAATAAAAAAAACAAATGAGTTTCAATATATAACTTTTAAAATAATACATAACCTTTTGCCATCTTCGATAGAATTGGAAACCTCGGACTATGATCTTTCCACCACGTTAAGATATCAAACACCTTTACCAATTTTTCACGAGGCTCTGACTTATATTTCTCCAACTCTGTTGCCGAGTCAACATTACTATTATCACTTTCTTTCAAAAAAGCTTCCACAAATTCATTTTCTTGATCAATCATATTCTCTGCATATCCTTGTTTTTCAGAATTCATATTTGAGCTTCCTTCTTCATACATAATACGATATTCCTCATACAAAATTTTCATCGCATCATCAACAAAACTAACATGATCCTCAACGTCTTTTCTCTTTAAATGATCAACTCGAATTTGAAATTCTTCAATAGATTCTTCTTCCAAACGTGTGTACGTTTTCATATCGCATATACGCTTAAAACCATACCTCACAATCGGCATCTTCATTTGAGGGTCAAGCACAACATCAAAATACATCAACATGTTTAACTTTTTAATGCTCCCCCAATACTTATCAAATTTATCTTTCATGGCATTTACCATCACTCTAAACTCCATGTCACGATCTGTCTTCACTTTATCTAATTGATAATGTAGATCGACCACTTCATTGAAAAAGGAATTAGCAACAACATAAGATGTACCAGAAACTATTTCGGTTTTGCGTTTAAAAATTCCTAAAAATTGGGTGAGCTTCTTAATGCAATACCAATCAGTTGGAGATGGAATTTCTCTACTTAATTCGTGCACATAACTGCGATCTTTATTCTCATATAAATTGAAAGCCTCTTGTAACTTTTCAACAGTATCCAACATGTCATATGTTGTGTTCCATCTAGTTGGACAATCAAGATGTAACATAGCTTTAGACTCTAACTTTAACTCGTCCACACAAGCTTTAAAAAGGTCACATCTAGCTGTAGATTTCCTAATATACTTAATTGATGCACGTACACGTTCGACAGATGTGTGATATCTTTTCATTCCATCCTTAACAATCAAGTTAAGTATGTGTGCAGTACATCTCATCTGGAGGTATTCGCCACCCAATATCAATTTCGTATGCATCCTGTTTTTCAAAAATACTAAAGCTGTATCATTAGAAGACGCATTATCTGTAGTTATCGTCATCAGATGGTCAATACCCCAATCATGCAGACAATCTAAAATTTCCCTTCCAATATCCTCACCCCTATGGCTGTAAACTGGCTTGAAACTAATTATTCTTTTGTGTAACTTCCAAGAATCATCAATGTAGTGAGCGGTCACAACCATGTAATTAACCCTTTGTATGGATGTCCATGTGTCAGTCGTTAGACTCACACGTTGCTTACCGTTTCTAAAAATAGCCTTTAATTTTTGTTTTTCATTGTGAAAAAGTTCTGACACATCTCGAGATATAGTCGTACGCGATGGGATTTTGAAGTGAGGACATGCAGCTTCCATAAACTCTTTAAAACCTTCTTTTTCTACAAAAGAAAACCATAAACTCTTTAAAACCTTCTTTTTCTACAAAAGAAAATGGGAGCTCATCCACAATTACCATCTTAATAAGTGCCTTTCGAATTAAAACGCTATCAAAATTCCACATATTTGCGTTGCCACCTTCACCATCTTCATCTTTCTTAATGTAGAATTGTTTTTGATTATTGAGTATGTCAGGGTGGTTCGGGCACTTTCTCATGTGCTTCAACATTGAAGAAGTTCCATTGTTAATTCCATCCGCCTTATATTTTTTTTTGGGACAATAGTTACACTGCCCGTATGGTATGCCATCAATATAAATCTATGTAAAATGGTGCCACACGACAGACCTCGTCCCTTTTCCTTTTCCAGATCCCTTCGGGTTTGTCTTTTGTTTTTTCTTTGATGGTTCAACATGCACATCCTCTTTTTCTACTTCGTTTGATTCACTACCGGATAAAATTTCAATATTTTCTTTATCCATCTAAAACATTACACAGTCACGGTAAGCAATATGATAATAACATTAAATCGTAGCACACACGGTAAGCCACCAACAACAAATAAATGAAGTCATATATAAGAGTAGGGACTTGACACTTTCTTAAAAGTTTTACATATACAAAAATGTAGAGGTAACAAATAAAGTCTCGTGAGTTTGTCTATTTGATTAGGATAATATGTTAAAATGGGTTCTCAAATGATGGCCTAAATGCTTGTTAGTTTCGTTCGATTTTATTTTCTTAGGAGTAATAAAAGAATGGGGTCATCTTACCAATTTTAGATATCTATACATCAAACTTACGAGTTTAAGTGTTTTACAGACAATATAAAAGATTTGAATGGTGCCAAATGACACCATAAAAGTGAATGTGGCTACTGACTAAACAACAAACTTGTCTTAATAGCTATTGCAACTTCTTAATCCTAATCCTAAGTTTACTATATATATCAACGGAAGAAAATTAACATGAAATTAACTTGTACCCATAAGAATTAAAAATAGACAGATGCTACATTAAAGAAGTTGATCATATTAAATAAAACATAAAATATATACAAATATATGGTGACCGATAATAGAAGCAATAGGAAAAAAAACAAGAAAGAAAGGATACGTACTGATCGTAACCGTAGAGTTATCGTGTTGAAGCAAACCTTAAAATTGAGGATGATGATCAATAAGAACACAATTTAATATTGAGCAGCCATTTGTTTATCCTATAAATATGAAAGCGTATGTATATATATACACAGTAGAACCAACCTTATAGAGTTTATATGATATTATAATTCCTTATATTTCATTGGCTCCAAGTTTAGTATCGATAAGTATAATTCCTTTTATTATTGAGATATCGTTTTCATATTTATCTTAGTATATATGTAAAGCAAATTCTCCAGGATCGTTGACTTTGTAAATGAATGTATGTATAAATAAGTTAACAAAAAGGATATTATTCTCTCCATAAATTTATATTTTTCGATTCGGTCCAAATTGTTGGTTTTTTCGAGTTTGACCCGGACCGGACCGAAACCCGAAAAAACTTAAATTTATGGACCAAGGACCGGACCAAACAAATTCGGGTACTTCGGTTTTGGGTCGGTTCCACTCCGGTCCTCGGTTTTTTTCGGTTCTACCCGAACCATGCACACCCCTATTTCCAACATGTTAAGCAATCAAACTTGTTAAGACTTGATTAATTGAAATAGGTTTCATATAGACAATTGATCACCCAAATTGACCGGCGATTCACGAACGTTACAAATTCGTAAAAACTACATGATGTTATATATATATATATATATATATATATATATATATATATATACATATATATGGTTAACATGAGAATATTATAAGTAAGTATCTCACTAAGTATATTAACAATGTGTGATATACATAAAAATGAGTTTATTGAATTAAGAAACTCGAAACGATATATATAACGATTATCGTTATAACAACGTCTTACTAAATACATATGAATCATATTATGATATTGTTACACTATGTTTAAATATGATAATTGATAAGTAAACATATCATTAAGTGTATTAACAATGAACTATATATGTAAAAACAAAACTACTAACTTAAGGGTTTCGAAACGAGACATATATGTAACGATCATCGTTGTAACGACATTTAAATGTATATATATCATATTAAGATATATTAATACATCATATTATAATGATAATATAATAATTTAACATCTCATTAGATATAATAAACAATGGGTTAACAACATTTAACAAGATCGTTAACTTAAAGGTTTCAAAACAACACTTACATGTAACGACTAACGATGACTTAACGACTCAGTTAAAATGTATATACATGTAGTGTTTTAATATGTATTCATACACTTTTGAAAGACTTCAAGACACTTATAAAAGTACTTCTACTTAACAAAAATGCTTACAATTACATCCTCATTCATTTTCATCAACAATTCTACTCGTATGCACTCGTATTTGTACTCGTACAATACATAACTTCTAAATGTATTTACTATTGGTATATACACTCCAATGATCAGCTCTTAGCAGCCTATGTGAGTCACCTAACCATGTGGGAAACATCATTTAACATCTAGCATGAAATATCTCACAAAATTACAAACTAATGGAGCCTATATGGAACCCCTTAATTCACGTGAACTAGAGGACTCACAAACACATTTCCATTTCAATTTTCTTGAATCAAATTACTCTTTATCAAGTGTTCTTACATTGTTCTAAGTGTTCTTCATCATCTTCATTAAAATCTAGCTCAATCTAGTTCATAAATCCATACATAAACCAAGTTACAAAACAACTACTCAAGAAAACACCAACAACACTTCCAAGTTTGCTAGCTTACTTCCAATCTTGTAAATCCATTTTGAGTGATCATCCAACCTCAAGAAATCTTTCTTATTTACAGTAAGATATCTTTCTAATACAAGGTAATACTCATATTCAAACTTTGATTCAATTTCTATAACTATAACAATCTTATTTCGAATGGAAATCTTACTTGAACTTGTTTTCGTATCATGATTCTGCTTCAAGAACTTTCAAGCCATCCAAGGATCCTTTAAAGATAGATCTATTTTTCTCATTTCTAGTAGGTTTATCCACAAAACTTGAGGTAGTAATGATGTTCATAACATCATTCGAATCATATATATAAAACTATCTTATTCGAAGGTTTAAACTTGTAATCACTAGAACATAGTTTAGTTAATTCTAAACTTGTTTGCAAATAAAAGTTAATCCTTCTAACTTGACTTTTAAAATCAACTAAACACATGTTCTATATCTATATGATATGCTAACTTAATGATTTAAAACCTGGAAACACGAAAAACACCGTAAAATCGGACATACGCCGTTGTAGTAACACCGCGGGATGTTTTGGGTTAGTTAATTAAAAACTATGATAAACTTTGATTTAAAAGTTGATCTTCTGGGAAAATGATTTTTATTATGAACATGAAACTATATCCAAAAATCATGGTTAAACTCAAAGTGGAAGTATGCTTTTCAAAATGGTAATCAAGACGTCGTTCTTTCGACTGAAATGACTACCTCTTACAGTATTGACTTGTAACCTGTATTTCCGACTATAAACTTATACTTTTTCTGTTTAGTTTCATAAATTTCAGTTCATTATGAAACCATAGCAACTTGAATCACTCAAAACGGATTTAAAACGAAGAAATTATGGGTAAAACAAGATTGGATAATTTTGCTTGTTGTAGCTACGTGAAATTTGTAACAAATCTATACAAATCCTAACTTAAATAACTTATATTATATTATACATGTATTCTAACATATATTATGTAATCTTGGGATACCATAGACACGAATACAATGTTTTGACATATCATATCGACCCATCTATATATATATTTCGGAACAACCATAGACACTCTATATGCAGTAATGTTGGAGTTAGCTATACATGGTTGAGGTTGATTCCAAAATATTATATATACTTTGAGTTGTGATCTAGCCTGAGACTTGTATACACGAGGTCGTGGATTGATTCGAGATAATATATATTGCTTTATTTCTGTACATCTAACTGTGGACAACTAGTTGTAGGTTACTAACGAGGATTGCTGACTTAACAAACTCAAATCATTAAAACGTAATAAAAAATGTTGTAATTATATTTTGATCATACTTTGATACATATGTACATATTTGTTATAGGTTCGTGAATCAACCTGTGGCCATGTCTTACTTCCCGACGAAGTAAAAATCTGTGAAAGTGAGTTATAGTCCCAATTTTAAAAATCTAATATTTTTGGGATGAGAATACATGCAATTTTATAAATGTTTTACAAAATAGACACAAGTACGTGAAACTACTTTCTATGGTTGAATGATCGAAGCCGAATATGCCCCTTTTGCTTGGTAACCTAAGAATTAGTAAACCAGTCTACTAATTGACGCGAATCTTAAAGATAGATCTATTGGGCCCAACAAACCCCATCCGTTGTAGCGGATGCTTTAGTACTTCAAGTTTTTATATCATGTCCAATGGATGTCCCGGAATGATGGGGATATTCTTATATGCATCTTGTTAATGTCGGTTATCAGGTGTTCACCATATGAATGATTTTTATCTCTGTGTATGGGATGATGTTAATGAAAAATGAAAATATGAAATCTTGTGGTCTATTATTACGATTGATAAATATATAGGTTAAACCTATAACTCACCAACATTTTTGTTGATGTTTTAAGCATGTTTATTCTCAGGTAATTGTTAAGAGCTTCCGCTGTTGCATACTAAATTAAGGACAAGATTTGGAGTCCATGCTTGTATAATATTGTTTGAAAACTGCATTCGAAGACATTTATTATTGTGTAATATTATTGTAAACCATTATGTAATGGTCGTGTGAAAACGCTATATTTTTTTATTATCATTTTTAAACCTTTATCGATAAAATAAAGGTTATGGTTTATTTTAAAATCGAATGCAGTCTTTGAAAAACGTCTCATATAGAGGTCAAAACCTCGCAACGAAATCAATTAATATGGAACGTTTATAATCAATATGAACGGGACATTTCATTAACATACTTCCATCAAGTTTTGTTGACCGGTACGAGTTGGGAACTTTAAAACAAACTAATATTCTCATCCAACTTGCGGAATCGATCAATGAGAACTCCGAGGGGTATGTTGGAAAATGTGATTGTGAAAGTGGAAGACTTTTATTACCCGGTAGATTTTATTGTTATGGACATTGAGACCAACTTTAGGGAGACCCAACCAACGATCATTCTTGGTCGTCCATATTTGGCCACAATTGATGCTCTCATCAATTGTAGAACCGGGGTTATGGACATTTCTTTTAGTAATAAGAGATCACGGATTAATATTTTTAATTCATTACATACACCGGATGTCCAGGATTATTTTTTGTTGGATACTAACCATGAACAGGTTCAAAGGAAATCTGGTGAAGAGGGTATGACAAGTGAATTCATGGAATCTTAAATAAGAACTAATGCAGAAATTTTGATGAGTCAACAAGAGTCGATCGAAAATCTTGAGCGCGAGTTGAAAAATCTGAGTCAAGTTCTTGAAACCAAGTTGAGTTCGTCTATTACCACCACTTGTTCATTGCCGGTGAAGGAAACCGTGATGGCAGTATCCACATTTGTTGGGTAGATGAAAAAGTTTCTAAATGCGAAGAGGATGAACAATTGGTAACTCCGAAGACGATTGAGCATGTATCTAATGATAACAAAATGGCGAATATGTGTGTTCGGAATGGGTTTGATGATACACTTGAAAAATCTGAAGAATCCAGTGGAAAAGTAGTCAAAGTAATGGGGGGAACCGTAGAAAAACGTGTTAAAAGGTTTGGAAGTCACACGATAAAAATGAATAAGAATGTGAAGGTGAATTCTCAAGTTAATTATGAAGTGTCTTTCAATTTAGAGGATCTTGAAGGACCTAAGTGTGGGGGAGACAATGTAAACCCCCCATATAGTTCTGTGAGTCATGATAGTGAGTGTAAGGAATATGGGGATGACCCGGTGATTGATCGTTCTATAAGAAAATTACATATAAGGGTCCATGATGCTAGGAGTAGAGGAGACGAAAGCTTGAGTAATCGTCTTGTGTGTAACTTGTCTCCTAAAAAAAAGATAAATTATTTGAGTTAATGCAAGTCGCTAAGGAAGATGATGCATGGTTGGAATCTAAGTTGAGAAAAGTTAGAGTTAATGAAGATTCCCACAAAGCGAGAGAAGGAGGAATCTTCTACAGTCCCGGAATTAGCTGAAGTAGAGAACGAGTCGCGTGCACGACTCGAAAATAAAAACTGCACAAACTATATGTAGAGTTTGTAAGTCTATTTTATTTTATTTTTACTTTATTTCTATTTTATTTATTTAGTTATATGAACTTTGTGGGTATGTTCACTGCAAGCCCTCACGAGACAAAACTCGTCCACCCGAGGGAATCGGATGGTTTAAAGGCTTCTTGCACACGCTAAGTGCAAGCGGGATCCCTACGAAAGTGGGCTAGTTAGATTTTATGTTTTCTTGTTGTTTTTGTTTTGTAAGAATAAAGTTGGATGGAAGGAAACATGTTATGTGATGAAATGGGAAGTCAGTGTGCTTGTTACGGTTGTTATGGAAGTTGATTTCATCCCTAGGTAATATTGTTCCTTTTCTTCTTCTCTTCGTTCAAGATCCTCACTTTTACTTAAAAATTATTTTAACATGCATACGAGGACGTAGCATGGTTTAAGTGTGTGTGTGGGGGGTGGGGGGGGGGGGGGGGAGGAAGGAAATTTGCACATTTGGCTTAACTTGAAAATGTTAGTTGTTCAAAGGTTTTATGGAGTAAATGGTTTTTTATAACGACCCACATTTTTTTTCATTTCTACTTTTACTATATTGCCCTTAGGGTTGTGTGCTCGTAAACTCTACATAACAAAACGTCGATCAAATAGTAAACTTTTAGTCGACACTCTCAGTTAATCGAGGCTTACGTTTTTCTGTATTATTATAATTATCTATAAATAATAAATAAAAATGTGACATTTCTTATAAATTAAAATTAATGGGAAGTAAATAAAAATAATTAAACTTGTGTAGTGAAAGTGGTAAATAAAATGATACTTATCAAGTTAATAAAAATAATAATAATAATAATAATAATAATAATAATAATAATAATAATATATATATATATATATATATATATATATATATATATATATATATATATATATATATATATATATATATATATATATATAGGAACCTAATAAAAAAATAATAATAAAAATAATAATAATAGTATTAATAAATCGGCTAGCATTTTTTTAAAAAAATGTAATAAATCAAATACACATAAGAGATAATTAACAAACTAAATCCTAATCTAAATCAAATGACAAGTCCTAGTCTAATCACAACTCCTTGATCTTAATCCTAATTTGAAACCAAATTTAAATCTTCCTAAAAGCTTATCAATTAGAAGTCCTAGTGTGGTTATGATTCCCATTTTTTTCACTATAAAAAAAGACCATCAAGCTCATAATTTGCATCACACAATCACACTCCACAATCTCTCTTTTATCTTCTTTTCTCGGTAGTTTGATCAACCACATCATCACCACTTTAGTCGACCTTCAAACACTACTACAGCTGCGTTTTTATGCAACTTGTCGCCACCCAAATTGCAGCCATCCCTGCTGCTGTATTCGCCACCCAAACAGCCCCACCACCGCTACTAGGCTGCTGCATTTTGCAGCCTTTCATTCGCCAACAACCTGCTGCTATTTTGCAGCCAAACTGTCGCCCAAAATAGCAGCTTTTGCTACTGTTATTCGACCCAAAAACAACCTAAAATAGTCCACAAGTCGGCCTACTGCAGCTCCTGGATTGCTGCTGCTGTCTGCCGTAAACCCGCCACCAAACCGCTACCATCACAATCCGTTTTTGCTGTCTGTTTGCAACCCTATGTCGCCACTCTTCCTGCTGTTTTTGCAGCTGTGAAACACCATCAAACACCACCCAAAACTGCCACAAAACATCCCCCAAAGCTACTGTGTTGCTGCTTCTTATTCTGCTGTAGCTGCTCGACCAAAACAAGCCCGAGACCCTCTCGTTTTGTCAAATTTGCTGCTGTATTTTTCTGCTTGCTGCTGTGTTTTTGCTCCTGTTTTTGGCTCATTCAACATCACTTTTCTTCCTTTCTCTAACACAATAAGGTATATCTAATACCATAAGTTAATCACACTATTTACTTTGTTATCTTTTTAATTATTACATTAATCATGTGTGACGTCCCGGAGATTTCTGACCAAATTTAAACTTAATCTTTATATGTTTCCGACACGATAACCAAAGTCTGTAATCTTGAGTCTCAAAATTTTTGAACTATTATTGTAATGACCCGGAATTTTCCGACCAAATTATACTTATGAGATTAATATTTACATAAATTAAACCATACCAACATGATAAGCAATCCAAATTGTTGAGACTTGTGTTTTTGAAAAGAGTTTTACACAACGTTTGACCGTCCAATATGACCGATGATATCACGAACTATATAACATACGATAATTATATGTTTGTGTATATATATGTATTTATATATATTTAACATGATCTAAGGATGGTTTAACATCTCATTGTGTACTAATGACAATGAGTTATAAGTATATTTTGAAACTACTAACTTAAGTTTTCAAAACGATAACTATACGTAACATTCTTTGATATATATACTTATAATCTATAATGCTTATACATGTATCGTATATATAATGTATTTAATCACTTTTAAGGACTTAAATACATAAAACAATATAAGTATATTCACAAAAGATAGCTATATTTGAATTCTCGTTCCGTTTCCTCAAGATTTCTATACGTATATCTAGGCTATATGTACCCGTATCACACCCAGCTTCTATACGTATTTACTATTGGTATATACACATCAAATCAATATCCTAATCAACATTATTACTGCCTTAGATATGAGGTAACTAGAATTTATCAAGTAGTATGAATTATTAGTAAGAAAACAAAATTAGGAATCCTTTTCTTTCTTTATAAACTAAAAATGTTTTTATAAATGAACACCATTTCTTCACTCCATTTTCTCATAACTACACCCTCATTTCTCTCTCAAAATACTCCTAACTTCATACTTGATCATCTCCAAGCATTTTTCCCATCATTTAGCTTCAATTACAAGCCTTAAACACCATAAGAAAACTCTTTCAAGAACATATCAAAATAACTATCCATTTGAAGAAGTTTACTTCCAACCTTTTGATCTAACTCCACCACTCTTTGATTACAAGATTATTTCTTATCTTTTGCAGTAACTTTGTCCAAGTAACTTGAGGTAGTAACCTTGTTCATAATCTTATTCAATTCATATTCATATAGCTATCTTATTTTGTGGTATAAAATTTTAACAACAAGAACATAGTTTGAATGATTTCAAACTTGTTCGCAAACTAAATAGATCCTTCTAACTTGACTTTTAAAATACTTCAAGACCTGTAATATATCATAATGATATGCTAACCTAACAAGATATAACTTGGTTTTACAAAGAACATCTTAAAAACTGAATCTACGTCGTCGGAGTGCAACCGGGGGCTATTCTGGGTTGGATAATTAAAAACCATCTTGAACTTTGAATTGAAAGTTCATGTTCTGGAAAAATGATATTTCTTATGAATATGTTAACACATAAAAATTTCATGGTTTAACTCAAAGTGTAAGTATTTTTAGAAAAAATGATCATTAAATGTTGTTTTTATGATGGAAAATGATCACTTTCATAAGTTTCACCAAAGTTTGACCTATAACCTATGATTTCGAATACAAATTAAGGTATTTTAAGTTCATATTCTTAAAATTTGACTCGATCCAAGGAAGTGGCAAGTTGAACTAACAAAAACGGAGTTGTAATGAAGAAACTACGACTAAAACAAGATTGGGTATCCGAAGCTAGTTTAGCTACGAAAATATTTGGAGAAAAAGTAAATTAATCATATATTTTCTAATTAATATGATATTTTATATATAATTACTTATGATTTGATTTTATATATTTCAGGACCACCCGTAAACAACACGAGAAGATTAATCATAAGACCTCATGATTGTACGCAACACGTCATTTGACAACACGGTACTTTATGTACGCAACACGTCATTTGATAACATGGTACCATGGGTCGAGATTAATTCTGATCAATACAAATACGATGGGGTCTTTATTTATTTTATTTAAGCAACTAATTGTGGACCACTAACATCGGACTGCTAACTACGGACTAAGAAAATATTAAAAGTATTAAAAGTATATATATATGTAACGATTACTTAAAAAGAAAATATGTTGATATATTATATATATGGTTAGGTTCGTGATATATATTGGAGACCAAGTCGAATTAAATACCTTCAAGGCAAAAGTGAGTTTCATTTGCTCCCTTATATATATATTTTTGGGACTGAGAATACATGCGCTGTTTTTTATAAATGTTTTACGAAATAGGCACAAGTACTAAAACTAATTCTACGCGGGTTTAAACCAGAAATATACCCTTAGCTTGGTAACATTAAACTACTTGTCTATATACGGTAGGCGCGAATCCTAAAGATAGATCTATCGGGCCTGACAACCCCAACCGGACTGGACGACCAGTATTCAACGGTTGCACAGTACTTCGTTTTGGTGACTACACTTGGTACGGTGTAGTGAGATTTCATAATAAAGGGAATATGCAACGTTGATTAAATGTTAAGTATGGTTACCAAGTGCTCAACCACTTAGAATGCTTTACATACACTTGCGAGTGTATTATGTTTATGATTATTAAATCTTGTGGTCTATTAACATATTAAAATGATTGTTATGATAAACCTATGAACTCACCAACCTTTTGGTTGACACTTTAAAGCATGTTTATTCTCAGGTACGAATTAAGTATTCCGCTGTGCATTTGCTCAATATAAGGACATTACTTGGAGCCGATCATCGCAATGGGACCAAATGTTGATGACCTCGTCCAGGTGGATTAGGACGGGTCCTTTCAGTTGGTATCAGAGCAGTGGTCGTAGCGAACCAGGTCTTGCATTAGTGTGTCTAACTAGTAGTTGTTAGGATGCATTAATGAGTCTGGACTTAGACCGTGTCTACATGTCAAAAGTTTTGCTTATCATTTCTAGTCGGAAATCATCTGCTTATCATCCTTAGGAAATTACCTTCTTATCTTTCATAAGTCTAGACACGTTTTACTGCATTGATAGTGTATAGACGAATTCTTATCTTAGCATATCTGTTATTGCGAACTTTGACTGATATCTTTTCAAAGATTCTCCGTAATTTACGGGATTTTGGTATTATATATATACATATGTAAATTATGTATTGAAGAGTACCAAATCTAACTCCTATAATATATTCCATACCAAAAATTCATTTTCCCCATTATACAAGATGGATTCCGCATCTAGTTCGAATTCTTCAGATTCCGACAGTTATGCCGATATGGATTTCCATTCGGGCTCCGAAAGCAGCGTCACCGGAATGGATCAACCAATTTCCCATCATCTATTTTGGATGAATTGGGGATGGGTTCGTAATATACTAAATCACTGGAGACAAGAAGAAGGTGATCCATTCCATCCACCAAATTGCCCTCTTGGCGATGAACCTGAAGCACTTACCGGTAAACCTATTCGAAACACCATTTTCTCTCTCATTTCTAGAGTATCTCGTTACGATTATATACTATCCTATATTATAAATCTTGTTCATTCACTCGCTCCAACCGCCAATCATCCTGGTGTACTAGCAGAAGTTAACGAACTTCGCGCTCGCGTGACGGCTTTGGAGAAGATGGTGCGAAGGTTGCAAACACCAGCAGCAGCATCAGCAGCATAATCAGTACCACCATCAATAACATCAACAATACCATCATCACCACTAACAAACAACATCCGCATCACACGTCTTGACATCATAATCTGTCCCACAAACATCAACATCATACGCACCATAGATACCAAGGAGTACCAACAATAATGAATGATGAAGTATTGATCCATAACTTCATTGATATTCTGCGAAGAATATGTGGTCTCAAAAAGTTTTAGAGATTTCTTATTCTAGCTCAAACCGAAAAGCAAATGAGATTAATATCATATTAACTCATTAAATTCATGATTTCATCTGAAGAAAATATATATGTATATATGTTTTCATAAAGATTGTAATTAAAAGTTCTTTTGTACAAAATATTAATGGTGAAATTTTTTTTTTAACGGGTAGGTAATACCCGAGGAATAATTAGATTTCATCTTAATAAGTTACATTGTACATTCGTCGAAGCTGATTCAATAGTCATTTACTATCCTACTTACAACCACTGATATACGTATCCGTTCACCGCAGAATAATCATTTTCATTCAATTTCATATTTGGATTTTGACTTCCCAGAATCCAACAAGTGGCATATGAAGAAAACATATGACAAAATAAAATCTGTTAGAAACAAACAAATTAACTATGAAAATTTTTGTAAAGAATCCACGCTAACTGTTCCAGCTAACTGTTCCTAGCTAACTGATTACATTTTATTTATCGCAGTTTATGTATCACAATTTAATTATCGCACTTTTATTTATCGTCATTTAATTTCTGTAATTATTTTACGCACTTTAAATATCGGGACACGTATACAATGTTTTGACATATCATATCGACGCATCTATATATATTATTTGGAATCACCATAGACACTCTATATGCAGTAATGATCGAGTTCTCTATACAGGGTTGAGGTTGATTCTACAATAATATATATAGTTTGAGTTGTGATCGAGTCTGAGAGGTATAAGGGTCACGACACGTATTAATTAATTCGTATATTATATATAAAACTATATATGAATTATTGGACTGTTACTGTGGACTATCGACTGTGGACTAATGACATTGGACAATTAAAATGAATTAAAATATTGATTATAACATATGAAACTAAACATTTCTTCAAGATTGCTACTTGATTTCATCTTAAACCTCATTGTATCTCGACGATTACAATCAGCGTTCAAATCTATCATGATTTTTAAAAACACCTCAATCGAGAGGATAAACAACCGCACTTCATCTACGGAAGAAAAGATTGATGCATATAGTTATGCACCTGAAAAACCCTCGGAAACTGAGTAAACGTTTGACACGTATCTGTTCTAGTTCCTTTGACATTGTTATTACCGAAGATCGTTTTGCAATCCCTTTCCAAAGTAGCTAATTTTGTCACAGCTCCAGCAAGTCAACTCCGACTTTTCATCCAAAACAACTTTATTATAACCGCAATATATATGCGTACTCTTTATTGTTACTGTGGAACCTTTTATATTCCACAATATTACCATCAGTGATTAATCATTCTAAAAACACAATTCTCCTGAAACTACCTCGGTTTGATAACCGATGACCCATATCAGTTAACTTTGAAAATGCTGACGAAGCAGCATGTTGTAGATGATCTTAATGACCAAAAGTTTGATGATAAAGAAAGGAGTGTTAGGAACGCTCGATAGAAAATTTAGTACCGAAAAGCGGATTATGTGAAACTATGAAGAAAGCCGTGGACAAATCACAAAGAATAAGTTTGCCTTCAAAGAATCCAAATGATTCTGTGCCTGCTGAAATCGTTAGCAAACATCTTATTTCTCATTCTAAACCTTCACAGACAAATCTTCTTCATCATCCATTGATATTAGAAATTCTAAGATATTCTCGTATGTTCTATTATAAATATCCTCCATATTTCTGGCGATATTTTCACAACTATTCTTATCTGAGATCATTTATCTCTCCGTAATATCTGCAACATAAAAGAAACTGTGTTAGTTTCTAAATTCTGAAACCTTCGAGTTTAAAATATGAATGTTTTGAAGTAGTGTTGGGAACTGAAGCATGGATTAGTATAATATAATGACACTTGATCAACGTCATTATATTACAGTAAGTCATTCTGAGTTTCTAATGAAGCATGATGATTTACAGTACCGTCATCATGTGCCATTTACACGACTCTTACATTCTATCTAATCTCTAAACATATCAAGAGAATATTTTTCTGGATGACTCGGTCTTCTCCAGGGTATTCTGGTAATTTAACAAATCAAAATCGTTCTATTACCATTTTCTTCTTAGAGCATTAGCTATGTTCATTCTGAATTTCATATCTACGAATTCCGGACCATTACTCGCTTGACTCGAAGTTGGGAAGAGAAAACGAATGCATGAAGCTCCTAAAAATAATGAAGAATATAAACTCCGATAATAACCCCGAAATTACAAACCGTGTATATCGATGCAGATAGCAATATAGAGACACGGGAGAATTAGAAGCACTATAAACACAAGAGTATAGTAGAAGTAAATAGATCCTTTTGGTGGTAGATGAAAAAGAAGAATGACAGATATAAAAGCTAGGAGTATATCAAGAATCAGGACTGGATGGAGCATATTGATGAATGCTTTAAAGTAAGAATCAAGGGAGAAAGAATAAAATGTGTGAGTCGTGGAAAATAAGGAAACGAAGGGGTGAATTTATAGTGAAATATCCGACAGAGCAATCGAAACAGATTATTGCATATAATCAAAGAAGATCCTGATTTCCTTAATCACCAAAGAACCAATTCTTATTACGTAAGATTCTCTTTAAATTCCTTAAATCCCAGAAATCAATCATAACTACGTCATCGGTTAAGACGAATATATTTTACTCATCTCACTCTTTTACGATAGTCTCATTTATATTCTTCGCATAATCGAATCGTTTTATCTACATTACTCAATGATGATAAAACTCCATTATCACCTTATATTTGTCATGAAAACCTTCTTATTGTTATCCATAACAACCTCTATCAAATTTCGGGGACGAAATTACTTTAACGGGTAGGTACTGTAATGACCCGGAATTTTCCGACCAAATTATACTTATGAGATTAATATTTACATAAATTAAACCATACCAACATGATAAGCAATCCAAATTATTGAGACTTGTGTTTTTGAAAAGAGTTTTACACAACGTTTGACCGTCCAATATGACCGATGATATCACGAACTATATAACATATGATAATTATACGTTTGTGTATATATATGTATTTATATATATTTAACATGATCTAAGGATGGTTTAACATCTCATTGTGTACTAATGACAATGAGTTATAAGTATATTTTGAAACTACTAACTTAAGTTTTCAAAACGATAACTATACGTAACATTCTTTGATATATATACTTATAATCTATAATGCTTATACATGTATCGTATATATAATGTATTTAATCACTTTTAAGGACTTAAATACATAAAAAAATATAAGTATATTCACAAAAGATAGCTATATTTGAATTCTCGTTCCGTTTCCTCAAGATTTCTATACGTATATCTAGGCTATATGTACCCGTATCACACCCAGCTTCTATACGTATTTACTATTGGTATATACACATAAAATCAACATCCTAATCAACATTATTACTGCCTTAGATATGAGGTAACTAGAATTTGTCAAGTAGTATGAATTATTAGTAAGAAAACAAAATTAGGAATCCTTTTCTTTCTTTATAAACTAAAAACGTTTTTATAAATGAACACCATTTCTTCACTCCATTTTCTCATAACTACACCCTCATTTCTCTCTCAAAATACTCCTAACTTCATACTTGATCATCTCCAAGCATTTTTCCCATCATTTAGCTTCAATTACAAGCCTTAAACACCATAAGAAAACTCTTTCAAGAACATATCAAAATAACTATCCATTTGAAGAAGTTTACTTCCAACCTTTTGATCTAACTCCACCACTCTTTGATTCCAAGATTATTTCTTATCTTTTGCAGTAACTTTGTCCAAGTAACTTGAGGTAGTAACCTTGTTCATAATCTTATTCAATTTATATTCATATAGCTATCTTATTTTGTGGTATAAAATTTTAACAACAAGAACATAGTTTAAATGATTTCAAACTTGTTCGCAAACTAAATAGATCCTTCTAACTTGACTTTTAAAATACTTCAAGACCTGTAATATATCATAATGATATGCTAACCTAACAAGATATAACTTGGTTTTACAAAGAACATCTTAAAAACTGAATCTACGTCTTCGGAGTGCAACCGGGGGCTATTCTGGGTTGGATAATTAAAAACCATCTTGAACTTTGAATTGAAAGTTCATGTTCTGGAAAAATGATATTTCTTATGAATATGTTAACACATAAAAATTTCATGGTTTAACTCAAAGTGTAAGTATTTTTAGAAAAAATGATCATTAAATGTTGTTTTTATGATGGAAAATGATCACTTTCATAAGTTTCACCAAAGTTTGACCTATAACCTATGATTTCGATTACAAATTAAGGTATTTTAAGTTCATATTCTTAAAATTTGACTCGATCCAAGGAAGTGGCAAGTTGAACTAACAAAAACGGAGTTGTAATGAAGAAACTACGACTAAAACAAGATTGGGTATCCGAAGCTAGTTTAGCTACGAAAATATTTGGAGAAAAAGTAAATTAATCATATCTTTTCTAATTAATATGATATTTTATATATAATTACTTATGATTTGATTTTATATATTTCAGGACCACCCGTAAACAACACGAGAAGATTAATCATAAGACCTCATGATTGTACGCAACACGTCATTTGACAACACGGTACTTTATGTACGCAACACGTCATTTGACAACATGGTACCATGGGTCGAGATTAATTCTGATCAATACGAATACGATGGGGTCTTTATTTATTTTATTTAAGCAACTAATTGTGGACCACTAACATCGGACTGCTAACTACGGACTAAGAAAATATTAAAAGTATATATATATGTAACGATTACTTAAAAAGAAAATATGTTGATATATTACATATATGGTTAGGTTCGTGATATCTATCGGAGACCAAGTCGAATTAAATACCTTCAAGGCAAAAGTGAGTTTCATTTGCTCCCTTTTATATATATTTTTGGGACTGAGAATACATGCGCTGTTTTTTATAAATGTTTTACGAAATAGGCACAAGTACTAAAACTAATTCTACGTGGGTTTAAACCAGAAATATACCCTTAGCTTGGTAACATTAAACTACTTGTCTATGTACGGTAGGCGCGAATCCTAAAGATAGATCTATCGGGCCTGACAACCCCAACCGGACTGGACGACCAGTATTCAACGGTTGCACAGTACTTCGTTTTGGTGAATACACTTGGTACGGTGTAGTGAGATTTCATAATAAAGGGAATATGCAACGTTGATTAAATGTTAAGTATGGTTACCAAGTGCTCAACCACTTAGAATGCTTTACATACACTTGCGAGTGTATTATGTTTATGATTATTAAATCTTGTGGTCTATTAACATATTAAAATGATTGTTATGATAAACCTATGAACTCACCAACCTTTTGGTTGACACTTTAAAGCATGTTTATTCTCAGGTACGAATTAAGTCTTCCGCTGTGCATTTGCTCAATATAAGGACATTACTTGGAGCCGATCATCGCAATGGGACCAAATATTGATGACCTCGTCCAGGTGGATTAGGACGGGTCCTTTCAATTATCATGTATGCAATTACCCTCGACTATTCCCGACGATTCACGAACGAGTGTTGTGATCAGATATATATATAATAATATAAGTTTATATAATAAATTGAAGTAATAAAATACAAAGTAATCAATTAAGTTGGTTATGTAAAATGTTACACAAGATAAAAAGTTAATATATATAATAGATATTATATTACATAAGTAATGATACATATATATATATATATATATATATATATATATATATATATATATATATATATATATATATATATATATATATATGATGTGTGCGAGGTGGTGTATGACATAGTATTAATTTTACAAGGAAATACTATTAAATACGATACAATTTTACACAAGTGATTTATTTATTTATAGAGTGGATATACTTAAACCTTGCTACAACACTTATAGGCAGTGTACCTAATCGTACAGTAGTGTAGTTTTTAGTAAGTCCGGTTCGTTCCACAGCGATCTTTTAAACAAGCTTAACGCTATATTTTTAAAAACTATATTTGTAAAAATACAAAAATATATAAGTAATATTATTATTATAACAAGGGGTTTTTTACCGTTTAATGACCGGTTTGTTGATTTTAAAACTTTAGTCGCAGTTAAAACCTAATGTAAAATATTAAAAATAAATATAACTTAATTTTAAGCGTAAAGTAAATAACAATGATAAAAGTGCGATAAATAAAAGTGCGATAAAATAAAATTGCGATAATTAAAGAGTACGATAATTAAAAATGCAATTAAATAAAATGACAATAAATAAAAGTGCGATAATTAAAAGTGCAATTAAATATGAAATATATAAATTATGCTTATTTAAACTTCCGTAATCATGATGTTCGACGTGTTGTTTTTAGTTTATTCCCATGGGTTAATTGTCCTTTGTCCTGGATTTTATGATATGTCCATACGGATTTGTCCATAATAGTCCATCAGTCATAATCATAAAGTGCGAAAGTCTTCGTCAAATTATTATTATTCCCGAAGTCAAATATTCCAACTAATTGGGGACTTAAACTGTAACAAGGTCTTAATACTTTGTTTAATAATTGCACCAGGATATCGACTGCATGTAACCCAAGGTTTTAATACTTTGTTATCAATTATGCCAAGTGTCCTTGTACGTAATTCACCCCTGTTTTAATAAGTCTATTAATTAACTACTAATCCATTCCCGTGTCCGGTTAAATGAACGATTATTCGTACATATAAATATCCCGCCCATCGTGTCCGATCGAGTGTATATGGTTATTTATAGGTACGTCTAATTGTAAATCTTTATATTAAATTAACAAACTATCATTTAATTAAACAAATATAAAGCCCATTAATAGCCCATATTCTAATTTCTACAAGTGTCGTTCTTTTGTACAAACCTCAATTATGGTACAAAGCCCAATTACCCAATTTTAAATATTTTAGCCCAACATCATGATTACTTTGGCTTAAATAAGCATAATAATAACTTAGCTACGAGACATTAAATTAAAAATAACATTAACCATAACTTACAGTGATTAAAAATAGCGTAGCGTTACACGGACAGAATTTCGACTTACACCCTTACAACATTTGCTAACATACCCTTATTATTAGAATTTAAACTTAAAATTAAAATTAAAATATAATATATATATATATATTTACGTATGAATAAGAAGAAGGAAAAAGATGTTTATTTGATCAACCAAACTGCGAATTTATAGGGGTGTCGCCTGGATTTCAGGGCCATGCGATCGCATGGAAAATAAGCCTACAGGCCATGCGATCACATGGAGGTAGGTATCAGCTCACATGAGTTTGTTTTCTTGTTTGCCGACGTTTATAATATATAATATAATATATATATTAATTTTAAGAATTAATTATATATTATATTATATTCATGTGCATAGTTGACTTGTAATTTTTAGTCCGTTGCGTCGAGCGTTGAGAGTTGACTTTGATCCCGGTTCCGGATTTTCGAACGTCCTTGCGTATAATTTAATATCTTGTACTTTGCATTTCACGTCTTGTACTCTTGTAATTTTGAGACGTTTCTCATCAATAATTGAAACCACTTTGATTGTACTTTGTATTTTTGAGCTTTTTGGTCATTTGCGTCTTCAATTTGTCGAATCTGTCTTTTGTCTTCACCTTTTATTATTTAAATGAATATCACTTGTAAATAGAACAATTGCAACTAAAAGCTTGTCTTTCTTGAGGGATAATGTTATAAAATATATGTTCGTTTTTAGCATTATCAATTATTCCCACACTTGAGCGTTGCTTGTCCTCAAGCAATATAGTCTTGAAATAAAATTCTAGAATCACTTCTTTATTCTTCACACTTTGTACATCAGTGATTTCTATACGGCGGTATGAACAATGGTAGTAACGTTGTGGTTTACAGTCCCACATGACTATAAAAATTTAGATCCTTAAGGAAATTGGATCTTTATGAAAACATTTGATCTTTTAAAAATACAATCTAGCTTTTACCCGAGATAAGTTTTCCGGAATAACCCTTCACCGGTGTTTGCAAATTGTTTTTGTGGGTTTGGTGGGTTTCAGATTTGAAAACTTTAGCTCAAAACTTGCGGTTTTGTGTCACCCACTTTCTAACCTTGTATTGGGAAAGCAACACATCCAGTATACTTGCCCCGTATATTACCTTTCGGTAAACTACCGTCCGATTGTAAAGGAAAGCGTTGAACAAGCAACTGTTAAGGCAATGTCCCCTGACATTCTTTTAATTATGGTCTATAACGTGTCGGATGCAATTACTATCCTTTGTAGGAGCAATAGTAAAGCTCACCCTTATGGTTTTTCGGTCTGGCACAAGGTCCTGTCTTTGACCATACTATGCAACCACCGTTCTTACGGTTGACACCCAATTTGGTTCAGGTAACCTAATGAATTCCAGGTGAATTTCTAGGATTTTACGTTCAATGGTAATGAACGCATTGAAAATGGGTTTTCCGAAAATAAATCGGTTTGTAATTTTGATCAAAATATTTTCTAGTTCAAGCTCGAGTTTAGATATCATCGAATTCCATGAGTTTGTAATTCTCAATTTTAAGGTCAATCTCTAGGATTGAGTAATATCAGTCTTAAAAGCTAATTTTTGATCTTTTAAGGAGATTATCCTTTCTGGGGATCTGATTCATTAGTCTTATCAAACTAATTTGCACGGCGCCCTCCCCATTTTACGAGACAGATCCTCTCATGGTTAGGATAAGTCTGACCACTTGGAGACCCTGTTTGATGCTGAGGTCCGTGGATTTCCTGCTGATTTTAGTGATGACTTTTCTAGATTTTTCGTCAACCTACAGCTGGTCTGGACGACAACTTCATGACCTAAATCAAGAAGCGCGTTTCTTTTTCAGAAGACTTTACTTCCTTTTAATGATGGAATTGATTTATCGTGTAGATCCATCTTTCTTTCAAATATATTACAGTTTTCCGGGTAAAATGGTTAATTTTGTCCAAAATAAAAGTATATTTGTACAAAATATGTGATATATGTTTTAAAGAACTTGGTAAATTTTTCCCACACTTAGCTTTTATTTTCCTTTCTTTGCCTTTTTATTGTCCTCTATTCCATTTTAAATGAATTCTAACATTTTGGGTTGTTTCTCAATTTATGACCTTTCCGAGGTAACAATAATTTCGGTGTTAACACCTAGTTTTATCGTTCATAAATATGTATAAACATGATTTTGAGTTCATTTAATTGAAAATTTTAAAATTTTTTACTAGAATTGGGTAGTCAGTATATAAGACTAGGGCTGTTCTTTATTGTCAGAGAGCACCAGATTCTAATACAACTACTGCATTACTAGTATTTTTAATGATAACCAAGTGTTTAAGTTAAAATTTTAAAAATACGAAAGAATTTAACCCCTTCCCACACTTAAGATCTTGCAATGCCCTCATTTGCAAGAAATCAGTAACAATTTAAATTATTGAGGGTGATTAGCATAGAAAATTGATTAAATTTTACCAAAGTTTCCAAACATATTGGCATTTATTTTAAAAGCAAAGATTTTTGGTTTTTTAAATGTTTTTGGCATACTTTAATTCAATAAGATTAAAAATAATGATAATAAAATTTCTCGTCCCTCCCTCGGGTAGAGCAATTTCGGTTCAACGACCTAGTTTTCAACTCACGACGAATTTTAAAAATCAAATTTTTATCTTAGTGAAATAAAGTAAATTTTTGTTTTTAAATTCACACCAACTTAAATTTAAAATGCATAAAAAATTCATATTATTAATATTTAAAAATTCACACCAAATTTATATTATATTTTTGTTTTTATACATACAATCTTATATTAAAAATATTAATTTTTTAAATATTTACAAACTTAAATATATTAATTTTAAAAAGTTTACAATAATAATTTAATATTTATTAAAAACAAAGTAAAAATAAAATTTAAAATCTTTTTGGTCTTTTATCACACTTTAATCAATCAAATATTATCAAAAATATACGCCCCTCTTTTCGGTAAAGTAATTTAGGTTATATTACCTAGTTTTACTCCTGACGAATTTTTGAAATATTTTGGGTTGATTGATTAAAGATATTTATACCTTAAGAATAAACGGTAAATTTCGCAGTGATGTAATAAATTTTTGTATGATATCAATAATTTCGGTTACGCATACCTAATTTTATTGAATACCAATTTAATACTTTATAGCGAACAATTTAGCGTTTAATATCAAAAGGTTAAAAGCAAAAAAATAAAAACTGTACATACTTACCTGTAAGATAGAATTTTCAGTGACCTGCTTTAGCCCACTCATAATATAGTCGGACTAATTGGTTTTCCATAGCTACATAGGCATAACCTTGAGCATTCAACGATTTTTCTTCGAAACATATGAACGGTCTTTCTCTGCATAAAGTAACGAACTCGATATTGGAATATGTCTGATTCGTCGAGCATTTTCCTTCATGTGACCATTTTCCGCATTTGTGACATCTTTCAAGATGTCGTGCTCTTCTTTTCGCTGCGGATTTTGATTTTCCTTTACCAAAATGTAACTTATTATGATCGTTTCTGAGTTCTTTTCTTACTCCGTCCAATTTGGCTCATATTACTGATACCAGGTCACTTGGGAGTGTGTCATTATTACATTTAGTGATCAAAGCGTGTAGCATTAGACCATGGTTTAGTTCACAGGAATTCTTCATCTCGTAAAACCTAAAAAAATAAAAATTCAGAATGGGGGGAGAAGACTAGTTCTTTAGGGTCTGCTAGGGAAAGACCATTCGGATTCCATTCTTGAGAACTACACGAAAACAGAATATCTAACTCTAACAGAAATACATATTACCCTAAAAAGATTCGAACCTCCCCACACTTAGTTAGCTGTGGTGTTGAAATTGTGATTAACTTCGTTGTCAACTTCCATTGGACCATGTATGTAATGTTTAACTCTGTGACCATTAACTTTAAATTCAATCCCATTTGAATTTATTAACTCTATTGTTCCATATGGGAAAACTCTTTTGACTATAAATGGTCCAGACCATCTTGATTTCAATTTTCCAGGAAATAGCTTGAATCGTGAATTAAAAAGAAGAATTTTGTCTCCTTCTTTAAATTCTTTTGAACTTCTGATTCTTTTATCATGCCATTTCTTCGTTCTTTCTTTATAGATTAACGAATTTTCGTATGCTTCATGTCTTAATTCTTCTAATTCGTTTAGTTGACTTAATCGTAGACGTCAGGCTTCATGTAAATCAAGATTACATGTCTTCAAAGCCCAAAATGCTTTGTGTTCAATTTCTACTAGAAGATGACATGCTTTTCCGTAAACGAGTTTAAAAGGTGTGGTTCCAATTGGAGTTTTGTAGGTTGTTCTAAAAGCCCAGAGTGCATCCTCCAATTTCATAGACCATTCCTTCGGATTTGATCCTACGGTTTTCTCTAGAATACATTTTAAAGCTCGGTTGGTATTTTCAACTTGTCCACTTGTTTGTGGATGATAAGCAGTGGAGATTTTATGAGTTACTCCATATCTTTTGAAAACTTTCTCAAGTTGATTATTACAGAAATGAGTACCCCGATCACTTATTAAAGCTTTCGGTGTTCCGAACCTTGCAAAAAGACGTTTTAAAAAGTTGACTACAACTCGTGCATTGTTAGTCGGGAGAGCTTGTGCTTCCGCCCATTTAGATACATAATCAATGGCAACGAGAATGTATAGATTATTATGAGATTTTGGAAATGGACCCATAAAGTCAATACCCCAAATGTCAAATACTTCACATACTTGAATGACATTTTGTGGCATTTCATCACGTTGACTTATTTTTCCGGCCCTTTGACAAGCATCACAGGATTTGCAAAGAAGGTGTGCGTCTTTGAAAATTGTAGGCCAATAGAATCCAGCATCGTAAACTTTTCTTGCTGTGAGTTGAGGTCCATAATGCCCTCCTGTTGGTCCTGTGTGACAATGGTTTAAGATTTGACTAGCTTCATCTCCGAATACACATCGGCGTATTATTCCATTGGGACAACTTTTAAACAAATGTGGATCTTCCCAGAAATAGTGTTTTATATCACTAAAGAATTTCTTTCGTTTTTGGTACGATAATCCTTTTTCAAGGAATCCACATACTAAATAGTTTGCATAGTCTGCAAACCATAGATTTTCATTATAATCTATCTTTAATAGATATTCATCAGGAAAGTTGTCTTGTATGGCCGAATCATTTAGAACTTCTAATTCGGGATTTTCAAGACGAGAAAGATGATCAGCGGCGAGATTTTCTGCTCCCTTTTTATCTCGGATTTCAATATCGAACTCTTGTAAAAGTAAGATCGAACGGATTAATCTTAGTTTGGCATCTTGTTTCGAAAATAGGTATCTAAGAGCAGAATGGTCGGTATAGACCACCGTTTTAGCTAGAACGAGATATGAACAAAATTTGTCAAAAGCAAAGACAATAGCAAGGAGTTCTTTTTCAGTAGTTGTATAATTAGTTTGTGCTCCTTGTAACGTCTTACTAGCGTAATAAATAGGTTGAAATCGTTTTTAAATCCTTTGTCCTAAAACGGCTCTCATTGCAAAATCACTTGCATCGCACATTAGTTCAAACGGTAGATTCCAATTTGGAGTTATCATGATCGGCGCATTAGTGAGTTTTTCTTTAAGAATATTAAAAGATTTGATACATTCATCTGAAAAGATGAATGGAGCATCTTTTTCTAGGAGTTTATTCATAGGAGTGGCAATTTTAGAAAAATCTTTTATGAAACGTCGGTAAAAACTGGCATGCCCTAGAAAACTCCTAACTCCTCTAACATTGGTGGGATGTGGAAGTTTAGCAATTACATCTACTTTAGCTCTATCCACTTCAATTCCTTCCTTTGAAATTTTATGACCAAGAACGATGCCTTCTTTAACCATGAAATGGCATTTCTCCCAATTAAGTACTAGATTTGATTGTTCACATCTAATAAGCATTCTTTCAAGATTAACTAGACATGATTTAAATATATCAACGAAGACTGAAAAGTCATCCATGAAAACTTCCATGCATTCTTCTATCATGTCGTGAAAAATCGCCATCATGCACCTTTGAAAGGTTGCAGGGGCGTTGCAAAGTCCAAATGGCATGCGTTTGTAAGCAAAAGTACCATAAGGGCACGTGAATGTGGTTTTCTCTTGATCTTCGGGTGCTATTGGAATTTGAAAATATCCGGAAAAACCGTCAAGAAAACAATAGTAACTATTTTCGGCTAATCTTTCCAACATTTGATCAATGAAAGGTAAGGGAAAGTGATCTTTTCTGGTGGCGTCATTTAATTTTCTATAATTAATACAAACACGCCATCCTGTTACAGTCCTAGTAGGAATAAGTTCATTTTTCTCATTTGTGATGACAGTCATGCCACCCTTCTTAGGTATGCATTGAACTGGGCTTACCCATGGACTATCAGAGATTGAATAAATTAAACCTGCATCTAGCAGTTTAATAATTTCTTTCTTAACAACATCTTGCATATTATGATTTAGTCTTCTTTGGCGTTGAACATACGTTTTATGACCTTCTTCCATAAGGATTTTATGTGTGCAATACGAAGGACTTATTCCTTTAATATCATGAATTTTCCATGCAATAGTTAGTTTATGAACTTTTAGCACAGAAATGAGTTGAGATTTTTCATTTTCAGTAAGAGAAGACGATATTATTACAGGTAATTCAGATTCACCATGTAAATAAGCGTATTCCAAATGGTTTAGAAGTGGCTTTAACTCTAATGTCGGTGGTTCTTCTATCGATGATTTATATCGATATATGTCTTCCTCTTTTAGTATTTGAATTTCTTCTGTTGTTGGTTCATATCCATTAGCCATAAGTGTAGCTAACATTTTAGTTTCATCAATTGGTTCAGTTCCTTCTCCTAAAGAACATTCTCCTGTTCCTTGTAATTCTGGAAATTCTTCTAACAATTCTGCATGTGAATCTATAGTTTGAATATAATAACATGTATCATCTGCAGATTGCGGTTGTTGCATGGCTCTATCAACAGAAAAGGTAACACTCTCGTCCTCTATACTTAGGGTCAGTTTCTTACCGAACACGTCTATTATTGCTTTAGCCGTGTTTAAAAATGGTCTTCCTAATATGAGAGGTACTCGAGAATCTTCTTCCATGTCCAGAATAAAAAAATCTACTAGAAATACTAAAGTACCAATTTTAACTAGCATGTTCTCTATTATCCCTCTAGGATATTTTACTGATCTATCTGCTAGTTGTATGCTTATTTGTGTTGGTTTCAATTCTCCGAGGTCTAGTTTAGCGTACAGTGAATACGGAATTAAATTTATACTAGCACCTAAATCTGTCAATGCTTCTATTGAACTAAGACTACCCAAAAAACATGGAATTGTGAAACTTCCTGGATCTGATAATTTTTCTGGCATCTTATTCAAAAGCACTGCAGAACAATTAGCATTCATAGTAACAGCCGAGAGTTCTTCCATTTTCTTTGTATTCGTGATTAGATCTTTCAGGAATTTAGCATATCTAGGCATTCCTGAAATTACATCAATGAAAGGAAGATTTACATTTATTTATTTAAACATATCCAAAAATTTAGATTGCTCGGCTTCAAGTCTCTCTTTTCTCATTTTACTCGGGTAAGGAAGTGGTGGTTGGTATGGTTTAACATAAGGTTTAGCCTTAACTGTGTTATCTTCATTAACCTTTTCAACTACCAGTTCTGTTTCCTTATCTTGATCAGGTTGTGGTTCTTGTGGAGTAGGAATAGCTTCATCAGAAATTACAGGCATTTCAGGTGGTTTAAGTGTAATACCACCTCTTGTGGTAATAGCTTTAGCTGTTTCATTCCGGGGGTTAGCATTTGTATCACTAGGTAAACTTCCCGGTTTTCTTTCACCTATCAACCTTGCTAGGTTGCTCACTTCTTGTTCCAAATTTTGAATAGAAGCTTGTTGATTTCTAAATGCTTGAGCATTTTGTTCATTGGTTTGTTTCTAAGATGTGAAAAACTGAGTTTGAGATTCAACTAGCTTCGACATCATATCTTCTAAATTTAGCTTTTTATCATCGGTTTGTGGTGGTTTATTTGAAAAATAGGTCTTTGCTGATTGTAAGTATTGTTAGATACTTGTTGATTGCTTGGACCTTGGTGGTTGTTGTATGGAACATTTCGGTTATAGTTCTGATTTTGATTGTAGATTGGTCTTGGCGGTTGATAATTATTCTGATAATTATTTCCAGGCCTTTGGTTTATGTATGAAACATTCTCTCTTTGTTCCATTGTTAGTTCAATACTGAGACAATCTTTTGTTAAATGTGGTCCTCCACACTGCTCACAACTAATTCGTATTGAATGTATATACTTAGTTATCTTTTCCATTCGTCTCTCGACAGCATCTATCTTTGTAGAAATGGAATCTAAGTCATGGCTAGAATCGGCTCTAGCTGCTTTAGATTATCTAACAATATCTTTTTCTTGGTGCCACTCATGTGAGTGGGAAGCAGTGTTATCAATAATTTTATAAGCATCAGTTGCGGTTTTCTTCTTAATGGAACCACCAGCTGCTATGTCGATGTCTTTTCATGTAGTGATGTCGCATCCTTGGTAGAATATTTGTACTATTTGACAAGTGTCTAAACCATGTTGCGGACATCCTCTTAATAACTTTCCAAATCTTTTTCATGCCTCATATAGAGTTTCATTTGGCTTTTGTGTGAACGTAATAATTTCTCCTTGAAGTCTTATGGCTTTAGATGCAGGAAAGAATTGTTTAAGAAAATTTTCAACTAAGACATCCCATGTATCAATTGCCCCTTCAGGTAACGATTCTAACCAATCTTTGACTTCTCCCTTTAAAGTCCAGGGAAATAACATGAGATATATCTGTTCATCCTCCACTTCTTTTATTTTAAATAGAGTACAGATCCTATTAAATGTACGAAGATGTTCGTTTGGATCTTCCTTCGGCGCACCACTAAATTGGCATTGATTAATTACCATGTGTAGGATTTGTCCTTTGATTTCATAATCTGGCGCATTAATGTCTGGTTGAGTAATTGCGTGACCTTGGCCAGTGCGTTTAGCTCTCATTCGGTCTTCCATACTTAGAGGTTCCAGATTTTCCATAATTGAATTTGTTGAATCTGAATCACTATAGGATTCTGATTTAATGGTAGGTTCCTCTACAATCTTTATTTGAATGATTGGTGGTTCCGGAGGAAAGATTAATGGTTCAGGATCTCTGAATTGTCCCTGAATATCCTCCGGATTCTCAATTGTGAGGTCGAGTTCAAAAAATGGATTATCGGAAATTTGAATTGGAGTACTTGGTAGACTAGATGACGATTCTAAAGAAAAATCAACGGCGACAATATTTGCTAGATGTCTTGATCGAGTTACAGGTGGTGAACGTACAAAAGGTGGTGAACGTTTTGCTCGGTGCATTCACTGAATATCATATTAGTTATAAAAGATAAAAATTATATAAGTTATCAAATTAATAGACTTTTCTGCCCACGTTTCGAATAGTCAAAAGATGTAGCAGGGAGCCAGAACCCTTTAAATCGGAAGCTCACAACTCAGCCACTAACAAATCCAACTATTACTACGAAGCAGAAAATTTGGATGTCTATCAATTTAACCGCTTAAAATAATTTTTCGTTGAAATTTAAAGAAATTTTAGAGAAGAAATAGAAAATTCTATGTCCTAAAAACTAGATCGGTGAAAAATAAGAAAGAAAAAGAGCGTGTCGAAAAACGTCGAAAAAATATAAAAGCTTAGAGAAATACTATATCCCAAAACGGCAATAACTTAAAAAGGTACTAAAATATAAAAACGGCGTCGCAAAATTCTAAAGCACCTAAATCTTAGTCTAAAGAAAAAGCACTTAAAGGATTTTACGGCAAAGCCTAAAAATCTAGAAATAAAAATAACTATGGCAAAAACTATGACTTAAAACTAAATACGAGCGAAAAATATAAATATTACGCTAAAACAAACAAAAAGATACAAAATATAAAAAATAATCTTAAAGTTGCAAAAAGTACAATTTTATAAAAATATTATTTTTATATTATTTATTTTATAAAAGTATTAATTTTATAATTTATTAAAACTAATTAATACTTAAAATACAAATTAAATAATAAAAACTAAACTTAATTAATTTAAAATTAAACCCTAATTAGGGTTTTAATAATAATAATATTATACTTCGTAATTAATGCAGTACTAGGTTCATTCTGGCGTGTCAGAGCAGTTCATGCGGTCGTATGGATTTTATGGCTTAGGATCATGCGATCGCATGAGATCGAATACCAGGCCTGATCTTGGGCTGCTACAGTACCGGGCCTCGAGTGTTTTTATATTTTTTTTTCTGTTTTAATTTTCTGTTTTAAAATATTTATATAAAATATATATAATTTAAATAAAAACTTAATTTTTAAAAACTAAAATAAAAATACTTTTATAAATTTTTAATAACTCTTAACAACAAATATATAGATTTTTTTTTCTTTTTATATTTTTGTATTTTTAATATTTAAAACATATATATTTTTATACATAGAACTTAATAATTTTTTTTTTTGGATAACGTTTCGCTTCCGGCGTTTAAGCTGTCCCCGGCAGCAGCGCCAAAAATACTTGATGTGTGCGAGGTGGTGTATGACATAGTATTAATTTTACAAGGAAATACTATTAAATACGATACAATTTTACACAAGTGATTTATTTATTTATAGAGTGGATATACCTAAACCTTGCTACAACACTTATAGGCAGTGTACCTAATCGTACAGTAGTGTAGTTTTTAGTAAGTCATGTTCGTTCCACGGGGATCTTTTAAACAAGCTTAACGCTATATTTTTAAAAACTATATTTGTAAAAATATAAAAATATATAAGTAATATTATTATTATAACAAGAGGGGTTTTTACCGTTTAATGACCGGTTTGTTGATTTTAAAACTTTAGTCACAGTTAAAACGTAATGTAAAATATTAAAAATAAATATAACTTAATTTTAAGCGTAAAGTAAATAACAATGATAAAAGTGCGATAAATAAAAGTGCGATAAAATAAAATTGCGATAATTAAAGAGTACGATAATTAAAAATGCAATTAAATAAAATGACAATAAATAAAAGTGCGATAACTAAAAGTGCAATTAAATATGAAATATATAAATTATGCTTATTTAAACTTCCGTAATCATGATGTTCGACGTATTGTTTTTAATTTATTCCCATGGGTTAATTGTCCTTTGTCCTGGATTATTTGATATGTCCGATTTGTCCATAATAGTCCATTAGTCATAATCATAAAGTGCGAAAGTCTTCGTCAAATTATTATTATTCCCGAACTCAAATATTCCAACTAATTGGGGACTTAAACTGTAACAAGGTCTTAATACTTTGTTTAATAATTACACCAGGATATCGATTGCGTGTAACCCAAGGTTTTAATACTTTGTTATCAATTATGCCAAGTGTCCTTGTACGTAATTCACCCCTGTTTTAATAAGTCTATTAACTATTAATCCATTCCCGTGTCCGGTTAAATGAACGATTATTCGTACATATAAATATCCCGCCCATCGTGTCCGATCGAGTGTATATGGTTATTTATAGGTACGTCCAATTATAAATCTTTATACTAAATTAACAAACTATCATTTAATTAAACAAATATAAAGCCCATTAATAGCCCATATTCTAATTTCCACAAGTGTCGTTATTTTGTCCAAACCCCAATTATGGTACAATGCCCAATTACCCAATTTTAAATATTTTAGCCCAACATCATGATTACTTTGGCTTAAATAAGCATAATAATAACTTAGCTACGAGACATTAAATTAAAAATAACATTAACCATAACTTACAGTGATTAAAAATAGCGTAGCGTTACACGGACAGAATTTCGACTTACACCCTTATAACATTCGCTAACATACCCTTATTATTAGAATTTAAAATTAAAATTAAAATTAAAATTAAAATATAATATATATATATATATATATATATATATATATATATATATATATATATATATATATATATATATATATATATATATATATATATATTTACGTATGAGTAAGAAGAAGGAAAAAGATGTTTATTTGATCAACCAAACTACGAATTTATAGGGGTGTCGCCTGGATATCAGGGCCATGCGATCGCATGGAAAATAAGCCTACAGGCCATGCGATCGCATGGAGGTAGGTATCAGCTCACATGAGTTTGTTTTCTTGTTTGTCGACGTTTATAATATATAATATAATATATATATTAATTTTAAGAATTAATTATATATTATATTATATTCATGTGCATAGTTGACTTGTAATTTTTAGTCCGTTGCGTCGAGCGTTGAGAGTTGACTTTGGTCCCGGTTTCGGATTTTCGAACGTCCTTGCGTATAATTTAATATCTTGTACTTTGCATTTCGCGTCTTGTACTCTTGTAATTTTGAGACGTTTCTCATCAATAATTGGAACCACTTTGATTGTACTTTATACTTTTGAGCTTTTTGGTCATTTGCGTCTTCAATTTGTCGAATCTGTCTTTTATCTTCACCTTTTATTATTTAAACGAATATCACTTGTAAATAGAACAATTGCAACTAAAAGCTTGTCTTTCTTGAGGGATAATGTTATAAAATATATGTTCGTTTTTAGCATTATCAATATATAACACAAGTATGGATATAATTTCATTGTACTACTTCTAATATTAACATTAACATTAGTGATGTTGATAATCTATAGATACGAATATGATATATATAGATTAATATTGTATTACTATTATTATTAATAATATTAATAATATTATTATTATTATCAATAATATTGATATTATTAGTATCATCGTTATTAACAATATTATGGTATACATTCTATAGTAGTTATTATCATTATCATTAGTAATATTATTATCACTATCATATTATTTTATATTTGTTAAAAGTATTATCATTATAGTTATAGATATATATACTAATAAGATTAGTTATAATATATGAATATAAGTATATAAAAAAATAAGAACTATACAAACACAAATATAAATATAAATAGATATATAAAGATACATATTAGGAACTCAGTAATTATATTATAAAGATAATTATTAATAGTATTATTTACTACTAATATTATATATCAATAAAACCAATTATTAATATTGATATCAATAATAATATTATTATAATTATTAAGTTGTTATCTTAACATTGTTATTATTAGGATAATTATTATTAATTTTATTATTATGTTATTATTATTAATAATAACCAGTATTTTTATTATTTAATCATAATAGAAATATATTTTTAGTTTTATAATTAAAAGAATTAAATATATATTAGATATAAATAAATACTGAAAAATAGTGCAAGATAACATAAATTTAACAACAAAAATAATCAAATATATTTACGTGTATTACAGACTGTAATCTATCATTATCAGTAAATATTTATTTTTTTACTAAAAATTTAATCATATAAATTATAATGACGATTGAATTGGTACGATTAACTGTTTTCAATTTTTGTTTCTGTTGATTGTTTGTTATACGTCTAATTCATCAACATTATCAAACAAAATCCCTTCTGTATATAGTTAATTATGCTGCTAGGATTGAATTAAAAACAGATATTTTTTTTTCTTATTTTCTCTGCTCGATATCTCTGTACCACTTTCAATTTTATCAAAACTCAAAATCGAAGAATTTGTTAAAATCTTGAATTGCAGAAGTGCTAGGAAACCTTCATTCAAACTATCTGTAAGATCTCAACCTTTAACTTTTCAAAACAAGATCGAATTTTGTAAGTCAAAGTTTTATTTTAAAAGTCAACAGATTCGTTCATCAAGAAATTCGAGTTCCATTTTATGTTTCAAGTGAAATTGATAATACAGAAAGTTTCTAAAAAGGATTTTGAATCTCTTTCATGTTTTAATCTTTAGCTGAAATGATCTTATTTGAATAATCAATTTTTTTCCCACGTCGAACAGTGAGCAGAAGCTTGCTGCATTCGTTTTAATTTTTTTTTTATTTGTTGATTTTACTCGACTAGAAGGTCTTGCCTATTCGATTTACAAATCCTAAAATGATAAAAAGAATTAGTTATAAGTAGACTTGATCCCTGGTTGATTTTCAAAATTGAAGAAGATGAAGTAGGACTAATGAAAAACGGGTTATATAAATATTTCTGGGTTATTAATTAGAAAAAAGGCACGGAGGAATGGTTAGGGTGTATCGGTTTAAGCGAGAGGTCTCAAGTTCGAGCCCAACTTTGGGCATTTCTTTTTATGAAAAGGCTTATGAGGTAGTTATCTTTTTATTTATTATTATTAATATTATTATTTTCATTATTATTATTATTAATATTATTATTATTATTATTATTATTATTATTATTATTATTATTATTATTATAAATTACTTTTGTTATGAGATTATGCTATTTATGATTATTTCTAATACTAGAAATAAAATTACTATTATCGTTAATACAACTAGTAGAACTATCATTACTATTATTATTAGTAATATCACCATTATTATTATTATTATTATTAGTATTAGAATTAAAATTATCGTTATTGTTATTATTATTATTAATACAAGTAGTAACTATTATTTTTATTATCATTATGATTATAATTACAAAAATGAATATTATTATTATCATTGTCAAGTTAAGTAATATTATAACTATCGTACTACAATTTATTATTATCATCATTAAATATAAGTATTATAATTATTGTTAGTATTGTTATTAAGTATTATCGGATTATTATTATTATTATTATTATTATTATTATTATTATTATTATTATTATTATTATTATTATGAAAATAACACAAGTTATCATCATTTTCATTAATATTAGTATTAAAATCACTTTTGTAACTATTAGTATCATTAATCTTATAATTAGATAAAAGTATCATTTTTAACAATATCATTATTATTATTATTAGTATTATCATTACTAATAAAGTTATTATTATTATTATTAGTAACTTATTATTATCAAAACTACCATTTTTAACAAATAAATATTAGTTTTGTGAAAGATACTTATTACATTTACTATAATTAAAATAATATCCCATATAATATATAAGTTAAGATATGATTTACATAAATAAAGAATATGTTTCTAATGAAGTTAGAATAAATCCTAAATAACTACAAAGATATATAAAAAGGATATAACTAATAAATTTATATATATATATATATATATATATATATATATATATATATATATATATATATATATATATGTGTGTGTGTGTGTGTGTGTGTGTGTGTGTGTGTGTGTGTGTTCGATTACATTTATATATATTAATAAATATACAAATGATATAGGTTCGTGAATCCGAGACCAACCCTGCATTGTTCAGTTGTTCAATGTCGTCATATGTATTTTTACTACAAAATACAGTATTGTGAGTTTCATTTGCTCCCTTTTTAAATGCTTTTGCAATATATATTTTTGGGACTGAGAATACATGCGCTGTTTTTATAACTGTTTTACGAAATATACACAAGTAATCGAAACTACATTCTATGGCTGGATTATTAAACCGAATATGCCCCTTTTTAGTCTGGTAATCTAAGAATTAGGGAACAGACATCATAATTGACGCGAATCCTAAAGATAGATCTATTGGGCCCAACAAGTCCCATCCAAAGTACCGGATGCTTTAGTACTTCAAATTTATCATGTCCGGAGGGAGTCCCGGAATGATTGGGATATTCTATATGCATCTTGTTAAGGTCGGTTACCAAGTGTTCACCATAAGAATGATTATTTTTGTCTCTATGCATGGGACGTATATTTATGAGAAATGAAAATCTTGTGGTCTATTAAAATGATGGAAATGAATGTTTATGATAAACTAATGAACTCACCAACCTTTTGGTTAATACTTTAAAGCATGTTTATTCTCAGGTATGAAAGAAATCTTCCGCTGTGCATTTGGTCATTTTAAAGATATTACTTAGAGTCATTCATGACATATTTCAAAAGACGTTGCATTCGAGTCGTTGAGTTCATCAAGATTATTATTAAGTCAATTATAGTTGGATATATTATGAAATGGTATGCATGCCATCAACTTTCGATGTATTGAAAGTTTGTCTTTTAAAAACAAATGCAATGTTTGTAAAATGTATCATATAGAGGTCAAATACCTCGCGATGTAACCAAATGTAATGTATTTGTCCAGATGGATTAGGACGGGTCGCTTCATGTGGTATCAGAGCGGTGGTCTTAGCGAACCAGGTCTGCATTAGTGTGTCTAATTGATAAGTCGTTAGGATGCATTAGTGAGTCTGGACTTCGACCGTGTCTGCATGTCAAAAGTTTTGCTTATCATTTTTGTCGAAAATTACCTGCTTATCATTCTTAGTCTAGACATGTCTTACTGCATTTAATGCATCAATAGTGTATAGACAAAATTCATATCTTAGCGTATCTATTACTGTAGACTTTTCCTGACAGCTTCCATAGATTCCTCCGTAACTTATGGGATTTTAGTATTATATATGCATATGTAAATCATGTATTGTAGGGTACTAATCTACATCATATAATCTATTTCATATCGAAAATCTTTCATCTGATCGTACGAGATGGATCCCTCAACCAGTTCGAATTCCTCGGATTCCGACATGGAGTCCCAATCAAGCTCCGAAAGCAATGTGACCGGAATGGACCAACCAATCAGCCATCATCTATTCTGGATGAATTGGGGATGTATTCGTAGTATACTTAATCACTGGAGACAAGAAGAAGGTGATCCTTTTCACCCACCTTATTGCCCTCTCAACGAGAAACCTGAAGCACTTACCGGTGAACCTATCCGAAACACCATTTTCAGCCTCATTTCCAGAGTATCTCGTCACGATTATATACTATACTAAATTCTAGATCTTATTTATCCACTCATCTGAACCGACAATCACCCAGGTGTAATAGAAGAAGTCAACGAGCTTCGCGCCCGGGTAGTAGTTTTGGAGAATATGGTGCAAAGGTTATAAGCACCAGCAACAGCACCGGCACCAACAGTACCACCAGCAACAACACCAACAGTACCATCACCACCACCAATAGCAACATCTGCATCCCACACCTCAACATCACAATCTGTACCTCGAGCATCAACATCGTACTTACCATAGATACCAAGGAGTACTAATAAGAATCAACGATGAAGTATTGATTCATAACTTCATTGGAGAACTATTAGGCAGCGATTATGTAATCTCTAAAGTCTTAGAGATTATTTATTTTAGCTCAAACCAAAAAGCAAATGAGATTAATATCATGTTAACTCATTTAATCCATGATTACATCTGAAGAAAATATACACGTATATATGTTTTCATAAGGATTGTAATTAAAAATTCTTTTGTACAGACTGTTAATGGTGAAAATATTTTAACGGGTAGGTAATACCCGAGGAATATTTAGATTTCACATTAATAAGTTACACTGTACATTCTTCGAATCTGATTCAACAGTCATTTACTATCCTACTTACATCCATCGATATACGTATTCGTTCACCACAGAATAACCATTTTCATTCAATTTTATATTTAGATTTTGACTTATCAAAATTCAACAAGTGGCATAATGAAGAAAACATTGGACAAAATAAAATTTGTTAGAAACAAACAAATTAACTATGAGAAATTCTGTTAAGAATCCACGCTAACAAAGTCCTAGCTAACTGTTCCTAGCTAACTGTTAATTCCTTATTACATTTATTTATCGCAATTTAATTATCGCAATTTATTATCGCAATTTAAATTCTCGCAATTTTATTTATTGTTATTTAATTTCTGTTATTTATTTTACGCACTTTAAATATCGGGACACGTATACAATGTTTTGACATATCATATCGACGTCATCTATATATATTACTTGGAATAACCATAGACACTCTATATGCAGTAATGATCGAGATCTCTATACAGGGTTGAGGTTGATTCTCAAATAATATATATACTTTGAGTTGTGATCGAGTCTGATACATGTATATGACGGGTCTCTACATCATGATTATGAATATTATGAACACTTGAAGATGTAAATAAAAATAAAAGATTACGAATATGGTTTGAAAGGTTAAAGATGATTAAAAAGATTTAGATTTTTAGAGATTATGTATGAGAAGGTGTAATTTTGATAATGATAAGGATATTGTAAACATGTAAATGAATTAGATAATGATAAAAGTATATATACAATATATATGTATGCGTAAGTACTATGATTAATAAACATGAATGTAGGTTGTGATTAATGTATATATATGTATGCGTGTAATATAATTTAACTATGAATGAGATAATAATCATGATACAAATAATGATGTTAGGATAAGTTATGTAATAAAGGTTATACTATATGTACCATATTAACATATTAATAAATATTAATAAAGATTATGATAAAGTATTACGATAAATAATATGTTAACCTGATTAAGGGGATAATTATAAAAGTATAAAAGACAATGGTAATATAGAAACAAGTTAAAGGATAATGAAGTGATAAAGATAAAAGATTGAAGAGATTAAAACTTATCTAATCATTTAAAAATATATATAAGATAATGTATATATATATATATATATATATATATATATATATATATATATATATATATATATATATATATATATATATATATATATATAATACATAGACTTATATTATAGTAACGCTTAAATTAAACTAGATTATATTATCACACAAATATTAAACTATTAAGTATAGTAATAATATATTGATGTATAGTATCTATACACCTATAATACGTGAAGGTTATAATCAAAGAAAAATGTACAATATATACGAGCTTCATCGCTACTTACGGTCATAAGAGGATGATGTATAGGTTGCCATTTATGGGGATAGCTTGTGGATCTCGAATGCCATGACTTAGATTCTGGTCAAGAGTCCTGGGCCCTCGGTTACATCTGGTTATACCTGACTTACTTGATAGCAACAAAGTTTGGGCAAGATTGTACAACGTCTTTGTGAAGAATTATAACCCGAACATTCCTAAACAAGAAACTTACTATAAGTGGAAGCTTTACATAAATAGTAGGTTTTTGAAACTTTTGAGAAATAGGAACTTTTCTCGAAAATCGTCACTGTTAATATATTTGCTATATTAATAAACAAACTTTATGTCTATTAGACATTAACTAACCAAACGTTATATCTCTAGGTTGAGATCTCCGATTACATACTCCGTTCATACTTCTTGCGTGGAATAACTTACTTGCTACTAAGGTGAACTTCATAGCCCCACTTTTTAACTTTCTTTATATACTTATTTTGAACTTTTGGGGTGAGACACATGCTTGCTTTTCAAACTGTTGTACGCTTAGACACAAGTACTCGAAAACTATTTAACTGTGCTGCCATGTTTTGTTTCATGTTAAATCCCTGGCATGATATCGTTAATTGCTATGCATAACGCAAACTTAGTTATTGTGAGTAGGCCTACTGAGAGCGACGTCTCTAACCAGTTGACCATTGGTCTTTGGTTACATAATACTGATTTCAACGACACTGACAGTTCAAGGTGTCATAGGGTAACTTTGTTTAGTTCGATATCATAACTTCAGCACTACTTTTAAACGATGTTGCTACATCAAACTTGATAACTAAATCTTGTGGTCTAAAAACGATTATAAACCTATGTTGTTCACTCAACCATTTTTGGTTGACACTTTAAGCATGTTTTTTGTCTCAGGTGAAGATTGCTAGAGATTTTGTGCTACTTGGACTTTGCTGCTTTGGAGTCCGCATTTTAGATTATTGCATTAAAACATTTATGTTTACATTTACATTTTGGATTTACATTTTTAATGACTATTTAATTCCACTGCTTTAAATACTTTGGTTTTTAATAAAAACGTCTCATTTAGAGTCGTTCTCACTTTACACTTGTGTTTTGATATTGGTTAGTCACATATGACCCCCGGTCCCATTCAGGGGGTGTGACAGATTGGTATCAGATCCAGGTTGTTATAGAGAACCAGGATTGCATTTTATGTGTGCCTTATATACTAGCTAGGGTGCCTTAGCAATCTTTAGGTCTATAACCTTTTCTGCCTCAGTTATAAAGGCTTTCCCTTAATCTTTATATTGCCAATTCATCTTACTTTATGCCTTTACCTCTTCTGATATTCTGTATCCTTTTCTAAGGATGTCAAGCCAAAACCCAATCATCTTGCCTGATCCCGACTCTGAAGGATCAGTTAGTATGTGATTGTTAATATATCCGTACATATCTTTGTGACCTGACTCCACCATTGTGATTCAAAGTACCCTTTGACTCACGCGAGTTATTTTTATAAGACCACATTGGTTGGTGAAACCGAGGGATGTCACTCATGACTCAACATTCCAACCTCAACTATCTAAGTTTGATCACGTATCCTGACCTTGTGGAGTGATATTGAAATGGAAATATGAATTAGTGAAATATAATGACGCCTAGCTAACGTGATTATATTATGGTAATTCATATAGAAATTTTAATATCATGACATATGAAATAGAAAGTGAATCAAAGAAAAATTCCCAAGCCATTCGTTTGAAAATCTCAATGTTATTAAATGAAGGGTAATCATCATCTGATTTGTAGATATACGAAGAGCTCATCTCAACTAAACTATATATCTCATACTCATGAGTAGATTTACAATTTCCCAAATACCATAAAGGTTGTAAAACTTTGCATTCTTTCTTTCTTAAACAACCTATCTCTTTATCTTTGAGGCTTAATTATCACACTTAATCACTAACATATCCTCGTTGGAAGGAAGGATGCATATTCTTAAGCGACCTGAAGTGACACCCTCGAAATTTCTTCAAAGCATGCCTCCTGTTATATGTAATTACGCTCCTGGTGTAGATTTTCATGAACCCATTAGGAAACCTGTCGAAGATAAGCGACAACCACTCACAAGATTTTCATTTGAATTTTCAAACGACGACATTATAAACACCACTTTCACTATTACGTTCTCTGCGCTGAGACGGTCAATATCTCACGAGCATAGTCTCATGAAGAATAGGACCTTCCAATAAGTATCTTTTGATTACCATAGCCAAGGAAAACTCTTCGCACTCATGCATTTTTCACTTGGCACCATGCAATTGAAATGCCCCGTTCATATACATTATAAACGATTCACATTAGTTGATTACATCGCGAGGTATTTGACCTCTATATGATACATTTTACAAACATTGCATTCATTTTTAAAAGACAAACTTTCTTTACATCGAAAGTTGACAGCATGCATACCATTTCATAATACATCCAACTATAATTGACTTAATAATTGACTTAATAATAATCTTGATGAACTCAACAACTCGAATGCAACGTCTTTTGAAATATGCCATGAATGACTCCAAGTAATATCCTTAAAATGAGCTAATGCACAGCGGAAGATTTCTTTAATACCTGAGAATAAAAATGCTTTAAGTGTCAACCAAAAGGTTGGTGAATTCATTAGTTTATCGTACTCAATCATTTCCATAATTCTAATAGACCACAAGATTTCATTTAATCAATAATCATACACTCGCAAGTGTTTAAAATTCATTCGTATGGATTGAATATAACAACCCGTCCTAATCCATCCAGACGAAGTCCATATCGATTACAAACGATTCACAATAGTTGGTTACATCGCGAGGTACTTGACCTCTATATGATACATTTTACAAACATTGCATTCGTTTTTAAAAGACAAACTTTCATTTACATTGAAAGTTGACGGCATGCATACTCTTTCATAATATATCCAACTATAATCGACTTAATAATAATCTTGATGAACTCGATGACTCGAATGCAACGTCTTTTGAAATATGTCATGAATGACTCCAAGTAACATCTCTAATATGAGCAAATGCACATCGGAAGATTTCTTTCATACCTGAGAATAAAAATGCTTTCAAGTGTCAACCAAAAGGTTGGTGAGTTCATTAGTTTAGCATAAATAATCATTTCCATCATTTTAATAGACCACAAGATTTTCATTTTCAGTTCTCATAAAAAATACGTCCCATACATAGAGACAAAAATATCATTCATATGGATTGAACACCTGGTAACCGACATTAACAAGATGCATATAAGAATATCCCCTATCATTCCGGGAAATCCTTCGGACATGATAAAAACGAATTCTAAGTACTAAAGCATCCGGTACTTTGGATGGGGTTCGTTAGGCCCAATAGATATATCTTTAGGATTCACGTCAATTAGTAGATCGGTTTACTAATTCTTAGGTTACCAAGCAAAAAGGGGCATATTCGGCTTCGATCATTCAACCATATGATGTAGTTTCAATTACTTGTGTCTATTCCGTAAAATATTTATAAAAAATTACGCATGTATTCTCAGCCCAAAAATATAAAGGGTAAAAAGGTAAATGAAACTCACCTAATGTATTTTGTAGTAAAAATACATATGACGACATTGAACAAATGCAGGGTTGGCCTTAGATTCACAAACCTATATCATTTGTATATTCATTAATATATATAATAGTAATTGAATTAAATATTTTTATTATATTTTAATTTACATATTATGTATAGTTAGTTTGTGTATATATTCAAATTGATTAATATTTGTATAGTTATATTAATATGTCCATATTTATATACATAATTGTTTAGTGTTACAATTAAAATTGATAGTTTGTCATTTGTAAGTAATTATATAAATAATCTTAATAAATTTGATATTTATAGTTATATGAAATTTTATTATAATTATAGTGTATGTAATAAGTATATTTATATATAAAATATTTATCTATCTGAAAAGATAGTTTTTGATAATAATACTGATTTACTAATAATAATAATAATAATAACTCTAATAATAATAATAATAATAATAATAATAATAATAATAATATTGTTAATACTAATTCTAATAATAGAAATGAAAGTTTTTAATGAAACCCAATTAATAATTTTAGTAGAAATAATCATAATGATAATAATAATAACTATAGTAATAACTATAATCATGTTAATAATAATAATGGTAATATTTTTAATCTTACATGTATTACTAATAATAATGATAAATTTTATTATTTTAATAATAGTAATAATCATAATCATGATAACAATACTTATTCTAATAATAACCAAATGGAAAATTTGTGTTTTTGATGATGTTAATAATATTAATATTATTTATAACTTTAATTATAATCATAGTAGTAGTAATGAATGATACTTATTACTTATGTTAACCTTAATAATAATACTAATTATAATACATGTAATAATAATAACTAATAATAACAATACTAATAACACTAACAGATATGCTAAGATATGAATTTATCTATACATTGTCTATGCAATAGAGGCAGTAAGACGTGTCTAGACTTTAAGGATGATAAGCAAGTGATTTCCTAAGAATGATAAGTGGTAATTTCGACACGAAATGATAAGCAAAACTTTTGACATGCAGACACGGTCGAAGTCCAGACTCACTAATGCATCAAAAATAAATATGTCCTGATCGAATAATAAAAGAGAAGGAAGAAGGGATATTAAAGATCACGGGTATACAGGATAATAAAAAGATGATTCTGACTTATAACAGCACCCTTGTCTTTTTATTTTATATTAAATTATTATTAATAATTAATAAATATATATTAATAATATTAATAATACTATTAAAAATATATACTACTTATAATAAAAATGATGATAATAATAATAATAATAATAATAATAATAATAATAATAATAATAATAATAATAATAATAATAATAATAATAATAATAATAGTGATGATAATATCTAAATATGATACTAGTAATACTATAATAGTTTGTACATAACAATTTCATATGTGTATCATAATTGTATTAGTATTGTTTTTTTAATTTGTTAATAATGAAAGTAATGATCATATTGTTAACATAATATTTATACTTTAACTTGTAATTACATATGATATTTAATATCTTTTATTGAATAGTTATTATTTATAAATTATATATATATATATATATATATATATATATATATATATATATATATATATATATATATATATTACACTATACATTTAATAATAATTATACCTAGTATCATATATATTTATATAGATTCATTTTACATTATGCTTAATTATTTTGTATATTATTTTATATTTTCAATTCAAAAGATTATTTTGTATTATATTAATTTAATATATACACTTATAATTGTATGTATATATTTATCTATTTTTATTTACATATTTGTTTACATATTTGTTCGTGAATCGTCGGGAATGGTCAGAGGTCAAATGAATATATGAAAATAGTTCAAACTTTTTTAGACTCAACTTTACAGACTTTGCTTATCGTGTCGAAATCATACAAAGATTAAGTTTAAATTTAGTCAGAAATTCTCGGGTCGTCACAGTACCTACCCGTTAAAGAAATTTCGTCCCGAAATTTGAGTGAGGTGGTCATGGTTAACAATAAAAATGTTTTCTTGACGAATATGGGTTGATAAATAGAGATTTTTCATCATTGAATAATAATGATAAAATAATTCGATTATTCTAAGAATACGAGTGAAGCTATCGCAAAAGAGTGAATTGAAGAAAATAAGATTTTCCTTAGCTTTTGACGTAAATAGGGTTGAATTCCGGAATTCAAAAGATTTATACAAAATATTCGAAATCGAAAAGATTTGATTCTTCGGTGAGTAAGGAAATTAAGATCTCTATAATTAAATACGGTGATCTGCCTCAATTACTCTATCTGATATTTCCATTATAAATTAAGCTCTTCCGTTCCATTATTCTCACCATTTCTATACTTTCTTTCTTAGTTCATACATCCAAAAGATTGTGAAAATGTTTAATCCAGTTCTAATCCTTGATATTTTCCTAATTATCATTTCTATCATCGTTCTTTTCAATCTTCCACCAGAAGAATCTGTTTACTTCTACTCTTACCTTGGGGTGATACTATTCTTAATTATACAGTGTCTTTATATTGCTATTCGTATTAATATCCATGGTTTGTAACCTCCGTGTTGTTATTGGGCTTTATATTTTCCCCTATATATTGGAGCTGCATGCTCTTGTTTTCTCTTCTCGACTTTAAATCAAGCGAAGAATGGTCCAGAATTCGTAGGTATGGAGTTTCGAATGAATATGACTAATGTTCTAAGAGAGTGATTATAATATCACGATCTTGATTGGTTAAATTACCAGAATTCCAGAGAAAATATAGAACTATCAAGAAATTATGTTCTTGATATGTTAATATATAAGATAGAATGTAAGAATCGTGTAACATGGCACATGATGACGTTATAGTCTGTGAATCATCATATTTTATTAGAAACTCACCATTACTTACTGTAATATAATCACGTTGATCAAGTGTCATTATATTATACTAACTCATGCATCAGTTCCCAACATTACTTCAATAACATTCATATTTTAAGCTCGAAAGTTTACAGAATATAGAAACTAACAGCTTCTATATGATGTAACACTGATAGCACGAAGAAATTAATGATTTCAAATAAGAATAGTTATGAAAATATCTTCAGAAATATGGAGGATATTTATAATGAAAGATACGATGATATCTTGGAATTTCTAATATCGAAGGATGGTGAAGAAAATTTATCCGCAAGAGTTTGGAGTCAGAAGCAAGGTATTTGTTAAAGATTTCATCAGAAACAGAATCATCAGGATTCTTAATGTACAAGTTTAGTCTTTGTGATTTGTTCAGAGACTCATTCGTAGTTTGCTCAATCAGTTTTTTTTTCAGTTTCAAACTTTTTCTGAGCTTTGCCAACATACAATTCTTTATCATCAACTGTTGGCTGTTGAGGTCGTTTACAATTTTTGTTGCTTCATTCAACTTTTCAAAATTCAGAGCATTAATTCACAGACTGGTTGCTTTTCAGAATTTCAGAATGGAAGATCATAGTCCTAAGAGATAAATGTTATATGGATACATATAACTATTGATGTGGAAACGTTGCGAGACTCACAATACAGATTTACTGATTCCCGATAATTGGTATGGAAATTCTTGTTACAAGATGCGGATGAGTACATGATGAGACTTCAATGGATAAATATAGTGATTTGTCGGAGATATTTAAGCCAAGGAGCAACGAGGTTGCTGGTACGTCTGCTGGTAATATGATGGAATATAAAAGGTTCCCCGGTAACAATAAAAGAGCACCCATATATATCAAGGTGATTATAAGGTTGTTTTGAACGAAAAGTCGAAGTTGACTTGCTGGAGCTGTGACAAAATTTGCTACTTTGAAAGGAATTACCAAGTTATTTTGGGTAATAATAACACTAAGGAATTAGCACAGATACGTGTTAAACGTTTACTCAGCTTCCGAGTGTTTTTCAGGTGCATAACTATATGCATCAATGTTTTCTTTCGTAGATGAAGTGCGGTTGGTTCATCCTCTCGATTGAGGTGTTTTTAAGAATCATGAAAGGTTTGAACGCAGATTGGAATCGTCAAGATACAAATGAGGTTTAAGATGAAATCAAGTGGCAAACTTGAAGAATTATTTAGTTTCATATATTATAATCAATATTTTAATTCATTTTAATTGTCCAATGTCATTAGTCCACAGTCGATAATCCACAGTTAACAGTCCAATAATTCATATATAATTTAATATATAATATTCGAATTAATTAATACGTATCGTGACCCGTGTACATGTCTCAGACTCGATCACAACTCAAAGTATATATATTATTATAGAATCAACCTCAACCCTGTATAGAGAACTCGATCATTACTGCATATAGAGTGTCTATGGTTATTCCAAATAATATATATATATATATATATATATATATATATATATATATATATATATATATATATATATATATATATATATATATATATATATATATATATATATATATATATGCATTGATATGATATGTCAAAACCTTGTATACGTGTCCCGATATTTAAAGTGCGTAAAATAATTACAGAAATTAAATGACGATAAATAAAATTGCGAGAATTAAAATTGCGATAATTAAATTGCGATAAATAAATTGCGATAAATAAATTGCGATAAATAAATGTAATACAGAATTAATAGTTAGCTAGGAACAGTTAGCTAGGATTTTGTTAGCGTGAATTCTTAACAAAATTCCTCATAGTTAATTTGTCTGTTTCTAACAAATTTTATTTTGTCAAATGTTTTCTTCATTATGCCACTTGTTGGATTCTGATAGGTCAAATTCCAAATATGAAATTGAATGAAAATGATTATTCTGTGGTGAACGGATACATATATCAGTGGTTGTAAGTAGGATAGTAAATGACCATTGAATCAGATTTGAAGAATGTACAATGTAACTTATTAATGTGAAATCTAAATATTACTCGGGTATTACCTACCCATTAAAATATTTTCACCATTAAAAGTTTGTACGAAAGAATTTTTAATTACAATCTTTATGAAAATATATATACATATATATTTTCTTCAGATTAATCATGGATTTAATGAGTTAATGTGATATTAAACTCATTTGGTTTACCGTTAGAACTAGAATACATAATCTCTAAAACATTTCGAGATTACTTAATCGCCATGAAGAACGAAGATAATTGATGTAGAACGATACGTAGAACGATGATTATACTCGAGGTACATAATGAGATGTTGAGGCATGGATTGTTGATGGTACTGGCACTGTTACTGATGGTACTGTTGGTGCCGGTGATGTTGCTGAAGCTGGTAAATTTCGCACCATATTCTCCAAATTTATATTTTTTTGTTGACTTCTTCTATTATTCCGGGGTGATTGTCGGTTGGAACAAGCGAATGAATAAGGTTTAGAATTTTAGATAGAATATAATCTTGGCGAGATATTTGGGAAATGAGAGAAAATAGTATTACGAACAGGTTCGCCGGTAAGTGCTTCAGGTTCATTGTCAAAAGGTGAATTTGGTTGGTGGAAGGGATCGCCTTCTTAGCGTCTCCATTGATTAAGTCGACTACGAACTCACCAGATGAATTGGGGATGAATGATTGGTTGATTCATTCTAGTGATGCATGCTTTCGGAGCTCAGGTGGATATCCATATCGAAATAGCTGTCGGAATCCGAGGAATTCGAACTGGTTGAGGGATTCATCTCGTATGATCAGATGAAGGATTTTCGATAAGAAATATATTATAGAATGTAGATTAGTACCCTACAATACATAATTTACATATGCATATATAATACTAAAATTCCATAAGTTACAGAGGAATCTACGGAAGCTATCAGGCAAAGGTAACAATAACAGATATGCTAAGATATGAATTTATCTATACACTGTCTATGCAATAGAGGCAGTAAGACGTGTCTAGACTTTAAGGATGATAAGCAAGTGATTTCCTAAGAATGATAAGTGGTAATTTTGACACGAAATGATAAGCAAAACTTTTGACATGCAGACATGGTCGAAGTCCAGACTCACTAATGCATCAAAAATAAATATGTCCTGATCGAATAATAAAAGAGAAGGAAGAAGGGATATTATAGATCACGGGTATACAGGATAATAAAAAGATGATTCTGACTTATAACAGCACCCTTGTCTTTTTATTTTATATTTAATTATTATTAATAATTAATAAATATATATTAATAATATTAATAATACTATTAAAAATATATACTACTTATAATAAAAATGATAATAATAATAATAATAATAATAATAATAATAATAATAATAATAATAATAATAATAATAATAATAATAATAATAATAATAATAATAGTGATGATAATATCTAAATATGATACTAGTAATACTATAATAGTTTGTACATAACAATTTCATATGTGTATCATAATTGTATTAGCATTGTTTTTTTAATTTGTTAATAATGAAAGTAATGATCATATTGTTAACATAATATTTATACTTTAACTTGTAATTACATATGATATTTAATATCTTTTATTGAATAGTTATTATTTATAAATTATATATATATATATATATATATATATATATATATATATATATATATATATATATATTACACTATACATTTAATAATAATTATACCTAGTATCATATATATTTATATAGATTCATTTTACATTATGCTTAATTATTTTGTATATTATTTTATATTTTCAATTCAAAAGATTATTTTGTATTATATTAATTTAATATATACACTTATAATTGTATGTATATATTTTTATTTACATATTTGTTTACACATTTGTTCGTGAATCGTCGGGAATGGTCAGAGGTCAAATGAATATATGAAAATAGTTCAAACTTTTTTAGACTCAACTTTACAGACTTTGCTCATCGTGTCGAAATCATACAAAGATTAAGTTTAAATCTAGTCAGAAATTCTCGGGTCGTCACAGTACCTACCCGTTAAAGAAATTTCGTCCCGAAATTTGATGGAGGTGTCTATGGTTAACAATAAAAATGTTTTCTTGACTAATATGAGTTGATAAATAGAGATTTTTCATCATTGAATAATAATGATAAAATAATTCGATTATTCTAAGAATACGAGTGAAGCTATCGCAAAAGAGTGAATTGAAGAAAATAATATTTTCCTTAGCTTTTGACATAAACAGGGTTGAATTCCGGAATTCAAGGGATTTATAGAAAATATTCGAAATCGAAAAGATTTGATTCTTCGGTGAGTAAGGAAATTAAGATCTCTATAATTAAATACGGTGATCTACCTCGATTACTCTATCTGATATTTCCATTATTAATTAAGCTCTTCCGTTCCATTATTCTCACCATTTCTATACTTTCTTTCTTAGTTCATACATCTAAAAGATTGTGAAAATATTTAATCCAGTTCTAATCCTTGATATTTTCCTAATTATCATTTCTATCATCCTTCTTTTCAATCTTCTTCCAGAAGAATCTGTTTACTTCTACTATTACCTTGGGGTGATACTATTCTTAATTATACAGTGTCTTTATATTACTATTTGTATTAATATCCATGGTTTGTAACCTCCGTGTTGTTATTGGGCTTTATATTTTCCCCTATATATTGGAGCTGCATGCTCTTGTTTTCTCTTCTCGACTTTAAATCAAGCGAATAATGGTCCAGAATTCGTAGGTATGGAGTTTCGAATGAATATGACTAATGTTCTAAGAGAGTGATTATAATATCACGATCTTGATTGGTTAAATTACCAGAATTCCAGAGAAAATATAGAACTATCAAGAAATTATGTTCTTGATATGTTAATATATAAGATAGAATGTAAGAATTGTGTAACATGGCACATGATGATGTTATAGTCTGTGAATCATCATATTTCATTAGAAACTCACCATGACTTACTGTAATATAATCACGTTGATCAAGTGTCATTATATTATACTAACTCATGCATCAGTTCCCAACATTACTTCAATAACATTCATATTTTAAGCTCGAAAGTTTACAGAATATAGAAACTAACAGCTTCTATATGATGTAACACTGATAGTACGAAGAAATTAATGATTTCAGATAAGAATAGTTATGAAAATATCTTCAGAAATATGAAGGATATTTATAATGAAAGATACGATGATATCTTGGAATTTCTAATATCGAAGGATGGTGAAGAAAATTTGTCCGCAAGAGTTTGGAGTCAGAAGCAAGGTATTTGTTAAAGATTTCATCAGAAACAGAATCATCAGGATTCTTAATGTACAAGTTTAGTCTTTGTGATTTGTTCAGAGAGTCATTCGTAGTTTGCTCAATCAGTTTTTTTTTTTTTCAGTTTCAAACTTTTTCTGAGCTTTGCCAACATACAATTCTTTATCATCAACTGTTGGCTGTTGAGGTCGTTTACAGTTTTTGTTGCTTCATTCAACTTTTCAAAATTCAGAACATTAATTCGCAGACTGGTTGCTTTTCAGAATTTCAGAATGGAAGATCATAGTCCTAAGAGATAAATGTTATATGGATACATATAACTATTGATGTGGAAACGTTGCGAGACTCACAATACAGATTTGCTGATTCCCGATAATTGGTATGGCAATTCTTGTTACAAGATGCGGATGAGTACATGATGAGACTTCAATGGATAAATATAGTGATTTGTCGGAGAGATTTAAGCCAAGGAGCAAAGAGGTTGCTGGTATGTCTGCTGGTAATATGATGGAATATAAAAGGTTCCCCGGTAACAATAAAAGAGCACCCATATATATCAAGGTGATTATAAGGTTGTTTTGAACGAAAAGTCGAAGTTGACTTGCTGGAGCTGTGACAAAATTTGCTACTTTGAAAGGAATTACCAAGTTATTTTGGGTAATAATAACACTAAGGAATTAGCACAGATACGTGTTAAACGTTTACTCAAGTTCCGAGTATTTTTCAGGTGCATAACTATATGCATCAATGTTTTCTTTCATAGATGAAGTGCGGTTGGTTCATCCTCTCGATTGAGGTGTTTTTAAGAATCATGAAAGGTTTGAACGCAGATTGGAATTGTCAAGATACAAATGAGGTTTAAGATGAAATCAAGTGGCAAACTTGAAGAATTATTTAGTTTCATATATTATAATCAATATTTTAATTCATTTTAATTGTCCAATGTCATTAGTCCACAGTCGATAATCCACAGTTAACAGTCCAATAATTCATATATAATTTAATATATAATATTCGAATTAATTAATACGTATCGTGACCCGTGTACATGTCTCAGACTCGATCACAACTCAAAGTATATATATTATTATAGAATCAACCTCAACCCTGTATAGAGAACTCGATCATTACTGCATATAGAGTGTCTATGGTTATTCCAAATAATATATATATATATATATATATATATATATATATATATATATATATATATATATATATATATATATATATATATATATATATATATATATATATATATATATATATATATATATGCATCGATATGAAATGTCAAAACCTTGTATACATGTCCCGATATTTAAAGTGCGTAAAATAATTACAGAAATTAAATGACGATAAATAAAATTGCGAGAATTAAAATTGCGATAATTAAATTTCGATAAATAAATTGCGATAAATAAATTGTGATAAATAAATGTAATACGGAATTAACAGTTAGCTAGGAACAGTTAGCTAGGATTTTGTTAGCGTGAATTCTTAACAAAATTACTCATAGTTAATTTGTCTGTTTCTAACAAATTTTATTTTGTCAAATGTTTTCTTCATTATGCCACTTGTTGGATTCTGATAGGTCAAATTCCAAATATGAAATTGAATGAAAATGATTATTCTGCGGTGAACGGATACGTATATCAGTGGTTGTAAGTAGGATAGTAAATGACTGTTGAATCAGATTCGAAGAATGTACAATGTAACTTATTAATGTGAAATCTAAATATTCCTCGGGTATTACCTACCCGTTAAAATATTTTCACCATTAACAGTTTGTACGAAAGAATTTTTAATTACAATCTTTATGAAAATATTTATACATATATATTTTCTTCAGATATAATCATGGATTTAATGAGTTAATGTGATATTAAACTCATTTGGTTTACCGTTAGAACTAGAATACATAATCTCTAAAACATTTCGAGATTACTTAATCGCCATGAAGAACGAAGATAATTGATGTAGAACGATACGTAGAACGATGATTATACTCGAGGTACAGAATGAGATGTTGAGGCATGGATTGTTGATGGTACTGGCGCTGTTACTGATGGTACTGTTGGTGCCGGTGATGTTGCTGAAGCTGGTAAATTTCGCACCATATTCTCCAAATTTATATTTTTTTGTTGACTTCTTCTATTATTCCGGGGTGATTGTCGGTTGGAACAAGCGAATGAATAAGGTTTAGAATTTAGATAGAATATAATCTTGGTGAGATATTCAGGAGATGAGAGAGAAAATAGTATTACGAACAGGTTCGCCGGTAAGTGCTTCAGGTTCATTGTCAAAAGGTGAATTCGGTTGGTGGAAGGGATCGCCTTCTTCGCGTCTCCATTGATTAAGTCGACTACGAACTCACCAGATGAATTGGGGATGAATGATTGGTTGTTTCATTCTAGTGATGCATGCTTTCAGAGCTCAGGTGGATATCCATATCGGAATAGCTGTCGGAATCCGAGGAATTCGAACTGGTTGAGGGATTCATCTTGTATGATCAGATGAAGGATTTTCGATAAGAAATAGATTATAGAATGTAGATTAGTACCCTGTAATACATAATTTACATATGCATATATAATACTAAAATTCCATTAGTTACAGAGGAATCTACGGAAGCTATCAGGCAAAGGTAACAATAACAGATATGCTAAGATATGAATTTATCTATACACTGTCTATGCAATAGAGGCAGTAAGACGTGTCTAGACTTTAAGGATGATAAGCAAGTGATTTCCTAAGAATGATAAGTGGTAATTTCGACACGAAATGATAAGCAAAACTTTTGACATGCAGACACGGTCGAAGTCCAGACTCACTAATGCATCATAATGACTCACTAATGCATCATAATGACTCGATGACCATCAGTTAGACACACTAATGCAAGACCTGGTTCGCTAAGACCACCGCTCTGATACCAACTATAACGACCCGTCCTAATCCATCCAGATGAAGTCCATATCGATTACAAATGATTCACAATAGTTGGTTACATCGCGAGGTACTTGACCTCTATATGATACATTTTACAAACATTGCATTCGTTTTTAAAAGACAAACTTTAATTTACATTGAAAGTTGATGGCATGCATACTCTTTCATAATATATCCAACTATAATCGACTTAATAATAATCTTGATGAACTCGATGACTCGAATGCAACGTCTTTTGAAATATGTCATGAATGACTCCAAGTAACATCTCTAATATGAGCAAATGCACATCGGAAGATTTCTTTCATACCTGAGAATAAACATGCTTTCAAGTGTCAACCAAAAGGTTGGTGAGTTCATTAGTTTAACATAAATAATCATTTCCATCATTTTAATAGACCACAAGATTTTCATTTTCAGTTCTCATAAAAAATACGTCCCATGCATAGAGACAAAAATATCATTCATATGGATTGAACACCTGGTAACTGACATTAACAAGATGCATATAAGAATATCCCCTATCATTCCGGGAAATCCTTCGGACATGATAAAAACGAATTCGAAGTACTAAAGCATCCGGTACTTTGGATGGGGTTCGTTAGGCCCAATAGATCTATCTTTAGGATTAGCGTTAATTAGTAGATCGGTTTACTAATTCTTAGGTTACCAAGCAAAAAGGGGCATATTCGGCTTCGATCATTCAACCATATGATGTAGTTTCGATTACTTGTGTCTATTCCGTAAAACATTTATAAAAAATTGAGCATGTATTCTCAGCTCAAAAATATAAAGGGTAAAAAGGCAAATGAAACTCACCTAATGTATTTTGTAGTAAAAATACATATGACGACATTGAACAAATGCAGGGTTGGCCTTGGATTCACGAACCTATATCATTTTTATATTCATTAATATATATAATAGTAATTGAATTAAATATTTTTATTATATTTTAATTTACATATTATGTATAGTTAGTTTGTGTATATATTCACATTGATTAATATTTGTATAGTTATATTAATATGTCCATATTTATATACATAATTGTTTAGTGTTACAATTAAAATTGATAGTTTGTCATTTGTAAGTAATTATATAAATAATCTTAATAAATTTGATATTTATAGTTATATGAAATTTTATTATAATTATAGTGTATGCAATAAGTATATTTATATATAAAATATTTATCTATCTGAAAAGATAGTTTTTGATAATAATAGTGATTTACTAATAATAATAATAATAACTCTATTATTAATAATAATAATATTGTTAATACTAATTCTAATAATAGAAATGAAAGTTTTTAATGAAACCCAATTAATAATTTTAGTAGAAATAATCATAATGATAATAATAATGACTATAGTAATAACTATAATCATGTTAATAATAATAATGGTAATATTTTTAATCTTACATGTATTACTAATAATAATGATAAATTTTATTATTTTAATAATAGTAATAATCATAATCATGATAACAATACTTATTCTAATAATAACCAAATGGAAAATTTGTGTTTTTGATGATGTTAATAATATTAATATTATTTATAACTTTAATTATAATCATAGTAGTAGTAATGAATGATACTTATTACTTATGTTAACCTTAATATAATAATACTAATTATAATACATGTAATAATAATAATAACTAATAATAACAATACTAATAACACTAATAACAATGCTAATAACACTAATAACAATAATTGGTAATAATCATAATACTAATAACACAATTAATAATAATAATAATAATAATAATGATAATAAACTTAATAATTTTGGAAATTCTACCTCAAAGGAAATGGGTTTTAAAAAAAATTTATCACCAGCCGGGATTGATCCTGAGACCCCTCGTTTATACACAAATACCCATGACCATCCAGCTAGTTCCGTTTTTCTGATTATTATTAGATTTTAATCTACTTAAACCGTATATCTGTTTCATATCCCTTTCTTCCTCATTCCAAATTCCAAATGATCCAAGGATATATATCAATATTCAAAACAGGAGTTATAATAATAACAGATCGATATCATTTGATCATTTTTAATTGAAAACGAAAAAGAAATGAAAAAAATAAAAAAAATGTTCATCGCAGCATACTGCTGTCGCAAGTTTTCTAAAAAAAAATTATTGTTTTCAATTTTTTTGAACGTTTTAGATGATTGTTATAACATGAATTGTGTTTCAAATGGTTCATATAAACTTTATAAATCCTTAATTTTAACAGAAACAATTTCCAAAACTTCAATTTGATTCAAGAACACAGGTTTGACTTTTTGTAAAAAAAACTTTGACTTCAAAATTCTCAATCAATAACATGAATTAAAACCTCAAATTTTGCAGATAGTTTTCACAACTGATTCCTAACAAAACTGTATTTTTAGTTTTTCGCAATTCATTCATTATCGAGCTTTGTGTAAAAATTAAAGGTACAGAGGAGGGACGAGGCAAGAAGAAGAAGAAAAAAAAATGTTTACCTTACTTCCTATTATATTCGCTGATTGGTACCAGATGTAGAGTATAATTGATAACAATGATGAAAGGTAAAAATGATTTTTCTGTAAAAAAATAAATATGTCCTGATCGAATAATAAAAGAGAAGGAAGAAGGGATATTGAAGATCACGGGTATACAGGATAATAAAAAGATGATTCTGACTTATAACAGCACCCTTGTCTTTTTATTTTATATTTAATTATTATTAATAATTAATAAATATATATTAATAATATTAATAATACTATTAAAAATATATACTACTTATAATAAAAATGATGATGATAATAATAATAATAATAATAATAATAATAATAATAATAATAATAATAATAATAATAATAATAATAATAATAATAGTGATGATAATATCTAAATATGATACTAGTAATACTATAATAGTTTGTACATAACAATTTCATATGTGTATCATAATTGTATTAGTATTATTATTTTAATTTGTTAATAATGAAAGTAATGATCATATTGTTAACATAACATTTATACTTTAACTTGTAATTACATATGATATTTAATATCTTTTATTGAATAGTTATTATTTATAAATTTTATATATATATATATATATATATATATATATATATTACACTATACATTTAATAATAATTATACCTAGTATCATATATATTTATATAGATTCATTTTACATTATGCTTAATTATTTTGTATATTATTTTATATTTTCAATTCAAAAGATTATTTTGTATTATATTAATTTAATATATACACTTATAATTGTATGTATATATTTATATATTTTTATTTACATATTTGTTTACACATTTGTTCGTGAATCGTCGGGAATGGTCAGAGGTCAAATGAATATATGAAAATAGTTCAAACTTTTTGAGACTCAACTTTACAGACTTTGCTTATCGTATCGAAATCATACAAAGATTAAGTTTAAATTTAGTCGGAAATTCCCGGGTCGTCACATTGAACACCTGGTAACCGACATTAACAAAATGCATCTAGAATATCCCCAAACATATAAACATCGAAGTACTAAAGCAGTTCAAATTCTCTGACTGGGGCGTGTCAAAGCCCATAGATCTATCTTTAGGATTCGCGTCAATTGATGGCAATTATAATAAACACCAATTCTTAGGCTACCAAGTTTAACAAGGGTGATATCCGGTATAACAATTCAACCATAGAATGTAGTTTCGATTACTTGTGTCTATTTCATCAAACATTTATAAAAGTGCATGTATTCTCAGTCCCAAAAATGTATATTGCAAAAGCATTTAAAAAAGGGAGCATGCATAATCATATATACTCGAGCACTAGTTAGGAATACATTACTAATATATAAAAGTTAAGTTATGAGTGCTCACGTATCAACATTGTGATTCAATATTGCAGGAAAGTACGTAGACGCAACGGAGATGATAAACACTAGTTTGACCTCATGAGCATACTCCCGAACATTATCCATAACCTCCATAGCTATAACTCATAATTTCCTTAGCCCTATCCCGCTCGCAAAACCCATTTTGAAAACATGCGAGCAGAACCTCGTCGTAGTATTTTATGTATACTAATAATATCTTGAAATAATACAGAGTAAATATATATATATATATATATATATATATATATATATATATATATATATATATATATATATATATGTGTGTGTGTGTGTGTGTGTGTGTGTGTGTAAATCGATTGAGAGAGTTTAGAGAAATATATTTTCAAGTTTCTATAAAATAATGAAACCTATTGAATTCTATTTATAATAGATTTTTGAATTATTAAAGTGAATTATTAAAGTATGAATGATTAAAGTATGAATTATTAAAATGAATTATTAAAGTATTAATTATTAAAGTAAATTATTAAAGTATGAATTATTAAAGTTAAAGTAAAGTAAAAGTAAGGTAAAGGTAAAGTTAAAGTATAGTAAGAGTATAAAACTATGTACGTATAATACGCGTATAAATATATATAATATTAATTTAATTCGTTATATATATTTAATAACATAAAATATAAATATCGTTATCTTTATCATACTGGTTAAGTAATAAGTTGTCAAAAGTGGTTCTAGATATGTATAAAAGTTATATACGTTTTAATAATAAATAAGTTCTTTTTAAACTGAAAACGTTTTTGTACGTCTGAAACTAAATCAAATAAATATGATAATTTTGTTTTCCAAAATTAAATATTTTTAAGAATCATTTTGTTAAAAGGTTAAAATAATGGAAATCGTTATATCATAAAACATTTTAGAAAAGTAGAATTATATATATTCATAATAGGTTTCAAGTTTTTAAATTATAGTCTGTTGGTGAAGCATGAGATAAAGTCCAAAGGTTAAATAAACATATGAAATTATCTTAATGAAAAATGTCGAGTTACTTAACTTGTCGATATCCAACATCTAAGTTATTTAAACTCCACGTTCTTACTTTCATATTAAATAAATGAAAGTTAACACAGTTATCTTATCAAAGTCACGAGAAAAATATTATAAAACATGAATTGGAAATTAAACAGGAATCGCTACTAACCCTTGTCTAGTTTCCGTTAATTGACATATTTGTTACTTATAAATCACTTTACCATTTTTTGAATGTTATCAAAAAGAATAGATTTCTTAAATCACAGTGGACCTCATAACATAGACCCGTAATCATATCACAATGTATCTGATAATTCAATAATTTGATATTATCTTTTAATTCCGTCGATAAATATATTAAACATATATTGAAACAAATACGTTCATGTAAAGTATTATACATCAAATACTTTGTTAACATTTTCAATTAATATAACTATATATTATATATACATATCTATATACACATAAATGTTCGTGAATCGTCGAGCACAGTCAAAGGGTAATTGATTACATGAATATAGTTCCAAAACTTTTTGAGACTCAACATTACAGACTTCGCTTATCGTGTCGAAATAATATAAAGATTAAGTTTAAATTTGGTCAAAAATTTCTGGGTTGTCACAGTACCTACCCGTTAAAAAAATTTCGTCCTGAAATTTGAGTGGAATGGTCATGGATGACAATAAGTATGTTTTCATGACGCATACGAGTTGGAAATTAGATTTTTATCATCAGTGAGTAGTATGGAATAAACAATTCATTTATGTGAAGATTACGAGTGAAGCTATCGCAAAAAAATAAAAAATGAATAAATGTAGGTTTGATTTAACCGGTGACGTAGTCACGGTTGATTTCCGAAATTCAAGGAATTTAGAAGAAAATCTTCGTAATAAGATTTGGTTCTTCGGTAATTAAGGAAATAAGGATCCGCTTTGATTAAATACGATAATCTGTTTTGATTGCTTTGTCGGATATTTTACTATATATCCACCCCCTTCGTTTCCTTATTTCCACAACTCACACCTTCTATTCTTTCTTCCTCAATTCATACATTAAATCATTCGTCAATATGCTCCATCCCGTTCTGATTCTTGATATACTCCTAACTTTCATATCTGTCATTCTTCTTTTTTATCTGCCGCCGGAGGAATCTATTTACTTCTATTATACTCTTGGGTTTATAGTATTTTTAGTCCTCCCGTGTCTTTATATTGCTATATGCATCGATATATACAGTTTGTAATATCTGAGTTGTTGTTGGATTTTATATCTTTCCTTATATTTCGATGTCTCTGCTTCTGTCTTTCTATAATCATTGACATCCATGGTTAATGATCTTTTCTGTTTGCTGCAATTTATACCCCCTTTCCATTTCGGAGCTTCATGCTTTTGTTTTCTTTTCGTAAGTAATGGTCCAGAATTCGTAGGTATGGAGTTTCGAATTATCATAATATACAAAGTAGAAAGGAAAGGTAGTAGCACTATTTGATTTGTCGAATTACCAGAATATTCGGAAAAGACTGAATCATCAAGAAAATATTTTCTTGATATTTTTAGAGGTTAAATAGAATACCAGAGTCATGTAACATGGTACATGATGACGGTATGGTCTGTGAATCATCATGTCCCATTAGAAACTCAGCATGACTTACTGTAATATAATCACGTTGATCAAGTGTCATTATATTATACTAACTTATGATTCAGTTCCCAACACTACTTCAAAAACATTCATAATTTAAACTCGAAGGTTTCAAAATTTAGAAACTAAAACAGTTTCTTTTATGATGTAACACATATAGCGCGAAGAGGTCAATGATTTCGGATAACAATAGTTATGAAGATATCTTCAGAAACATCGAAGATATTTATAATGAAAGATATGATGATATTTTAGAATATCTAAGATCAGAGGATGATGAAGAATATTGTTCGTAAGGGTTTTGAGTAAGGAGTAAGGTATTCGCTAAAGACTTCAGCAGACATTGAATCATTTGGATTCTTTGAAGGCAGATTTAGTCTTTATGATTTGTCCACAGCCTCCTTCATGGTTTGCTTAATCCATTTTCCAGTTCCAAACCTTCTCTTTTTCTGAGCTTTGCCAACACACTATTCTTTATCATCAAACTTTTAACTGTTAAGGTCGTTTACAGTTTTTGCTGCTTCATCAGTATTTTTCCAAAATTCGGAGAACTAGTTTGCAATTTAGGGTGTTTTTTAGAAACTTCACATTCGAAGTATGTAAGTCTAGGATATAGACGTTCTATGTATATATAACTGTTGGCGTAGAATTGCTGCGAAATTTGAAATACTGATTGCTAATTCCCCGTAGTTGGCATGGCAATTATTATTACAAGATGTGGATGAGTACATGATAGAGTTTCAATGAGTATAATGATTTTTCAGAAGATCAAAGATCAATGAAGTTGTTGGTAAATTTACTGCTAATATGGCGAGATATAAAAGGTTCCCCGGTAACAATGATGAAGGGGTAATTGTTATAATAAGGCTTATTCAAATGAAAAATTAAAGTTGATTTGCTGGAGCTGTGATAAAACTGTCTATTTTGAAAAGGGATTGAAAGGTTATTTTTGGTAATAAATGCCAAAGGATCTAACAAGGATACGTGTTAAGCTTCTACTTGGGTTCCGGGAGTTTTCCAGGTGTATGACTTGTATGCATAAGTTCTTCTTTTTATAGATAACGTGTGGTTGGATCATCTTCTCGATTGTTCCTTAATTGAGGTGCTTTCAAGACTCATGAAGGGTTTAAACGCAGATTGTAATCGTCAATATACATATGATGTTCTAGCACAGTTTTGAAGTTAAAGTATAACTTTGAAAGATAGAGAAATCTAAAAGTGATGATACTGGTTATATTTCGAATTGAATTCTGCGATTTCAAGATCAGCATATGTAATTGAATTTGAATGAGTATGGTTGTTTTGATTTTTATAAAAGAATGTATATTGTTGAGAAAATAGTGAGTATAGTTGATGATTGTTGAATCAGATTTGAAGAATGTAACATATTAATTGTGAATTTATATCTCTCTCGGGTATTACCTACCCGTTAATTTTTTTTCACAATTAATATTTTGTACAACAGAATTTTGTTACAGTCTTTATGAAAATATATATGTGCATATTTTCTTCAGATGTAACATAGATTTAATGAGTTAATATTAAATTAAACTCATTTGATTTACGGTTGAAACTAGAATTGAATAATCCCTAAAGACTTTAGAAATTACATAACTTTTACGAATTATTTATTCAATGAAATTGGAATTATAAATCAATACTTTGTTATTTGTTGATGCATGATGTTGGTGTTCGTTGAGTTCTTGTGAACTTCGCAAGATGTGGAGGATATTTTCTTAGAAAGCTTCGAGTACATCGAAGATGAAAGTGTAAAATCAAACATATAATTGAATAATACACTTGGTTTATTATGAAATGGAATTCATTGACTTGAAAATGAAATTGTAGTTAACGATGGTTAAGTTGTTAACGAGGGATGTACATCATAGCATATTAGTAATATGAATTTATCCGAGTAGTATCTACCATTTTTCAATTCATACATAATAGCTTAGTACGAGAAGATTTATTTTGATCTCAACATTCATATATATATAAAATATACATATAATTTTTTCAGGGGGAGTAAGTTAATACTTCATAACTCGTTGATACAATATACGCGTTGTTGATTTGTGATGATGTTTGCGGTGATTATGGATTTGGCGGAGCTTGTGATGTTGTAGATGCTGCTGATTCTGATGATGCTGTCGGCACTGATGGTGCTGGTGATACTGACAGTACTGTTGATGCTGCTGGTAAAACAAGTCTAGCTTATAATTCGTGCACCATCCTTGTCAGGGTTTTACTCTTCCTTTTATCATCTCGGTCCACATATCTGATTTATGATTAAGGCTAGAATAGATAATCTCTGAGACTTTGGAGATTACACAATCGCCACAGAATGTTTCTCCAATGAAGTTATAGATTAATACTTCATCGGTTATTGTTGTTGGTACTCCTTGATATCTAAAGAGCGTATGACATTGGTGCTCGTGGGACAGATTGTAAAGTTGAGGTTTACGACGCGGTTGTGGTTGGGGGTGGTACTATTGGCGTTGATGATGGTGGTACTGGTTATGCTGCTGGTGCTGCTGCTGGTGCTTATAATCTTTGCACCATATTCTCTAAGGCCACTACCCGAGCGCGAATTCGTTGACTTTTCTATTACTTTGGGATGATTGTCAGTTCGGACAAGTGGATAAATAAGATCTAGAATTTGATGTAGTATATAATCGTGACGAGATATTCTGGAAATGAGAGAGAAAATGGTGTTTCGGACAGGTTTGTCGGTAAGTGCTTCAGGTTCTTTGCCAAGAGGACAATGTGGTGGATGGAAAGGATTGCCTTCTACTTGTCTCCAATGATTAAGGAGGCTACGAACACATCCCCAATTCATCTAGAATAGATGAAGGCTGATTGGTTGATCCATTCCAGTCACACTGCTTTCGGAGCTTGAGTGGGATTCTATTTCGGAATCCGAAAGACTTGAACTAATGACGAATTTCATTTCGTACGATTGAATAAAGAATTTTTCGATATGAAATGATTTTCCGGCTATCGGGTGGTATTCTAATTACATAGGATATATATATATATATATATATATATATATATATATATATATATATATATATATATATATATATATATATATATCAAAAGATTTCGTAGATTACGGAGAAATTTACGGAATATGTCAGGCAAAGTTTACAGTAACAGATACGCTAAGATATGAATTAGCAGATACGCTAAGATATGAATTTTGTCTATACACTATTTATGCAATCAATGCAATAAGATGTGTCTAGACTAAGAGTGATAAGCAGGCAATTTCTGACAAAAATGATAAGCAAAACTTTTGACATGCAGACACGGTCGAAGTCCAAACTCACTAATGCATCCTAACGACTATCAGTTAGACACACTAATGCAGACCTGGTTCGCTAAGACCACCGTTCTGATATCAACTGAAATGCCCCGTTCATATACATTATAAATGATTCACAATAGTTGATTACATCCCGAGGTATTTGACCTCTATATGATACATTTTACAAACATTGCATTTGTTTTTAAAAGACAAACTTTCTTTACATCGAAAGTTGACAGCATGCATACTATTTCATAATACATCCAACTATAATTGACTTAATAATAATCTTGATGAACTCAACGACTCGAATGCAACGTCTTTCGAAATATGCCATGACTGACTCCAAGTAATATCCTTAAAATGAGCTAATGCACAGCGGAAGATTTCTTGAATACCTGAGAATAAACATGCTTTAAAGTGTCAACCAAAAGGTTGGTGAGTTCATTAGTTTATCGTACTCAATCATTTCCATAATTTTAATAGACCACAAGATTTCATTTAATCAATAATCATACACTCGCAAGTGTTTAAAATTCATTCGTATGGATTGAACACCTGGTAACCGACATTTACGAAATGCATCTAGAATATCCCCAAACTGTAGTGACCCAAACTTTTCCATGTTTATTTATATTAAATGAAATTGATATTTACATGATTAAGTGTTTCCAACATGTTAAGCAATCAAACTTGTTAAGACTTGATCAATTGAAATAGGTTTCATATAGACAATTGACCACCCAAGTTGACCGGCGATTCACGAACGTTAAAACTTGTAAAAACTATATGATGACATATATATATGGATATATATAGTTAACATGATATTATGATAAGTATGTATCTCATTAAGTATATTAATAATGAACTACATATGTAAAAACAAGACTACTAACTTAAGGATTTCGAAATGAGACATACATGTAACGATTATTGTTGTAACAACATTTAAATGTATATATATATCATATTAAGATATATTAATACATAATAATGTAATGATTTAACATCTCATTAGATATAATAAACATTGGGTTAACAACATTTAACAAGATCGTTAACTTAAAGGTTTCAAATCAACATTTACATGTAACGACTAACGATGACTTAACGACTTAGTTAAAATGTATATACATGTAGTGTTTTAATATGTATTCATACACTTTCGAAAGACTTAAAGACACTTATCAAAGTACTTCTACTTAACAAAAATGCTTACAATTACATCCTCGTTCATTTTCATCAACAATTCTACTCGTATGCACCCGTATTCGTACTCGTACAATACCCAGCTTCTAAATGTATTTACTATTGGTATATACACTCTAATGATCAGCTCTTAGCAGCCCATGTGAGTTACCTAACCATGTGAGAACTATAATTTGGCAACTAGCATGAATTATTACACAAAATTACAAACTAATGCAGCCTATATGGTGACTCCATTTTCACGTGAATGAACACACACATATACACTTTCATTTTGCAACTTACATGCATCAAACTACTCTCTCTCAAGTGTTCTTCCATTGTTCTGAGTTTTCTTCATCATATTCATCAAAATCTAGCTCAATCTAGTTCATAAATCCATACATAAACCAAGTTATAAAACAACTACTCAAGAACATACCAACAACACTTCAAAGTTTGCTAGCTTACTTCCAATCTTGTAAATCCACTTTGAGTGATCATCCAACCTCAAGAAATCTTTCTTATTTACAGTAAGATATATTTCTAATAAAGGTAACACTCATATTCAAACTTTGATTCAATTTCTATAACTTTAACAATCTTATTTCGAGTGGAAATCTTACTTGAACTTGTTTTCGCGTCATGATTCTACTTCAAGAACTTTCAAGCCATCCTAGGATCCTTTGAAGCTAGATCTATTTTTCTCATTTCCAGTAGGTTTATCCACAAAACCTGAGGTAGTAATGATGTTCATAACATCATTCGATTCATATATATAAAACTACCTTATTCGAAGGTTTAAACTTGTAATCAATAGAACATAGTTTAGTTAATTCTAAACTTGTTCGCAAACAAAAGTTAATTCTTCTAACTTGACTTTTAAAATCAACTAAACACATGTTCTATATCTATATGATATGCTAACTTAATGATTTAAAACCTGAAAACACGAAAAACACCGTAAAACCGGATATACGCCGTCGTAGTAACACCGCGGGCTGTTTTGGGTTAGTTAATTAAAAACTATGATAAACTTTGATTTAAAATTTGTTCTTCTGGAAAAATGATTTTTCTTATGAACATGAAACTATATCCAAATCATGGTTAAACTCAAAGTGGAAGTATGTTTTCCAAAATGGTCATCTAGACGTCGTTCTTTCGACTGAAATGACTACCTTTACAAAAATGACTTGTAACCTGTATTTCTGACTATAAACTTATACTTTTTATGTTTATATTCATAAACTTAAGTTCAATATGAAACCATAGCAACTTGAATCACTCAAAACGAATTTAAAACGAAGAAGTTATGGGTAAAACAAGATTGGATATTTTTACTTGTTGTAACTACGTGAAAATTGGTAACAAATCTATATTAATCATATCCTAGCTAACTCATATTGTATTATACATGTATTCTAATATATTATGTAATCTTGGGATACCATAGACACGTATGCAAATGTTTTAACATATCATATCGACCCATGTATATATATTATTTGGAACAACCATAGACACTCTATATGCAGTAATATTGGAGTTAGCTATACAGGGTTGAGGTTGATTCCAAATATATATATACTTTGAGTTGTGATCTAGCCTGAGACGTGTATACACTGGGTCATGGATTGATTTAAGATAATATATATCGATTTATTTCTGTACATCTAACTGTGGACAACTAGTTGTAGGTTACTAACGAGGACAATTGACTTAATAAACTTAAAACAGTAAAACGTATTAAAAATGTTGTAAATATATTTTGAACATACTTTGATATATATGTACATATTTATTATAGGTTCGTGAATCGACCAGTGGCTAAGTCTTACTTCCTGACAAAGTAAAAAATCTGTGAAAGTGAGTTATAGTCCCACTTTTAAAATCTAATATTTTTGGGATGAGAATACATGCAGTTTTATAAATGTTTTACGAAATAGACACAAGTAATTGAAACTACATTATATGGGTGAATGATCGAAGCCGAATATGCCCCTTTTGCTTGGTAACCTAAGAATTAGTAAACCGATCTACTAATTGACGCGAATCCTAAAGATAGATCTATTGGGCCTAAAGAACCCCATCCATGGTTGCGGATGCTTTAGTACTTCGATGTTGTTTTATCATGTCCGATGGATGTCTCGAAATGATAGGGGATATTCTTATATGCATCTTGTTAATTTCGGTTACCAGGTGTTCACCATATAAATGATTTTTATACAGATTGTATATTATTGAAAGATGAAATCTTGTGGTCTATTATTATTACGATTTGATATATATAGGTTAAACCTATAACTCACCAATATTTTTGTTGACGTTTAAAGCATGTTTATTCTCAGGTGATTATTAAGAGCTTCCGCTGTTGCATGCTAAAATATGGACAAGATTTGGTGTCAGCATGTTTGTATAATATTGTTTAAAACTGCATTCGAGATTTACTTTGTTGTAATATATTAATATTGTAAACCAATATGTATTGGTAGTGTGTAAGTGTGATATTTTTAGATTATCATTTCTGGATAATCTAGGTGGTGTCCTTTTAACCTTGTCGATAAAATAAAGGTTATGGTTTGTTTTAAAAACGAATGCAGTCTTTGAAAAATGTCTCATATAGAGGTAACGAAATCAATTAATATGGAACGTTTATAAACAATATGAACGGGACATTTCAGTTGGTATCCGAGCATTGGTCTTAGAGAATCGGAATTTTTGCATTAGTGTGTCTTACCGAGTGTGTTAGGATGCATTAGTGAGTCTGGACTTCGACCGTGTTTTTCTTCAAAAACGATTGCTTAACATTTTTTTGTTGGAAACTATATATTATTAACATGTAAATATTATGTGATATATTAATCTCTTAACATGTTTGATATTGTGTGATAGATGTCTACCTCTAGTACAAATCTCATCAACTCACCTAATAATAATGAAGAGTCGAATATATTTTGGGAAGATTCACAGATTCCTGAAGAGGAACCGGAAGAGGAGGAACCGGAAGAGGAGGAACCGGAAGAAGAGGAACCAGAAGAGGAGGAACCGGAAGAGGAGGAACCTGAAGAAGAAGAGGTTCCGGAGGAAGAAATATTGATACCTACAGTAAATCGATTAAATAAAAGAAAATCCTCAACCAACGGACCAAAGTCAATAATGGTCAATGGTGTTTCCGCCGAGAAAGCAAAATATTGGGAAGATTACCAATTTTCCGATGAATCGGATCCCGATGAGGATTCCGATGATGTTATAGAAATTACCTCGACCCAATTTATTAAAGCAAAAGAAAATAATAAGGGAAAAGATATAAAAATAGAGAAACCTGATTCCAACCCCGATGAACTTTATATGTATCGACAACATCCGTATTTCCTAAATTGTAACAATAACCCGGGAACCTCTAAACCACCAGGTTTTTCTAAACCATTGTGGAAAACGATGGCTCGTATTAGAGGAACACCATAAATCCCTAGAAAATTAGGAAAACGAACCAAGTCCGAAGAAGAAGAAACCAGTGATTCAGATTAGAGGGTTGTAATCATGTTATGTATTATATGTATTGTAGTGTGCTTGTACTTTTATGTTCTATGTAAAAATTGCTTGTATTGTTTGTTAATTATCTTTTACGAATCTAATCCTTGTTTTTTTATAGTATAAAAACAAAATGGACGTTAAGGGTAGACAACCGAATATTTTAGAAGACCTACCAGAGGATATGATTGAGGAAATCTTGTCTAGAGTCGGTCAGAATTCATCAGCACATTTAGTTATTGCAAAATTAACTTGTCAAACATTTGAAAGACTTTCCAGAAATGCCTTAGTTTATAAAAGGCTTTCCTTTGATAGGTGGGGTATATCACATTGGGGAGACCGTAAGTTACGCCGTGTTTTCTTTAAAGCGTTAAATGCGGGGAACCCAAATGCAATTTTACGCTACGGGTTAAGAATCTATTTTGACTCAACATATCCCAACATAGGATTTCGTGAGTTAGAAAGAGCTTCTAACATGCAACATAAAGAAGCATGTTATACTTACGGGTTAGTGATGATCGCTTCTTACCAAAGTGAGAAAAAGAACATCGGATTACAACTTTTAAATAAAACTTTCCCACAAGTGACGGATTCAGTAGTTAGGGTGAGAAACAAGGTTTTTAGATTATTACGGGGCTGTTGGACATTACGAAACCCTCGTCCTTTTGAAAACATTACAACATGCTGCCTAGCCAATGGTCATAATGGTTACTTTCCACAAGACCAAGGATGGAAAGTCGTCTTAGTAAAACTAGAATGCATGACTTGTTTCTGGACTTATGAATTACGTGTCTTTATTTCTTTTGTTGAACGGCTTGCGTATTAACTAGAATTGCCTTTATAGCTGCCGAGTAGCAAAGTTATTATGTGCTATATTTCATCCTATATGTATAATAGCGGTATTGTAAGTTTGTAAATTATTGTATAAAGTTTGAACGCGAAATATTATTGTAATAATTTTTTCATATAGAATCGTAGTAGTTGAATTGTATAATAGCTACTAAGTATGAACTTAACGGGTAGGTACTACCCGAATTAAAACTATAAAATGCTAATATGAAGAAAAAGCTTTTATAAATAAGTTCATATTATGCTACGAAATACTATTGACTACTCTTAAATTCTATATGATTAACTCAATTCTTTTGGCTATTTTTGAAGGAAATGGCACCGACAACTCGTCAGAACTTGAACATGAGTGAGGAAGACTTCCGTGTTTTCCTTGCTGCGAACATAGCCGCAGTGCAGGCCGCAATGCAAAATAACGACAATAACTCTGGTTCTAGCAGTGGAACAAATTCCACAAGAAATCGTGTAGGATGTTCCTACAAAGAATTCACTGCCTACAAACCTTTGGAATTTGATGGAACTGAGGGTCCAATTGGATTGAAACGGTGGACCGAGAAGGTTGAATCGGTGTTTGCCATAAGTAAATGTACTGAAGAAGACAAAGTAAAGTACGCTACGCATACCTTCACAGGTACGGCGCTAACATGGTGGAATACCTATCTCGAGCAGGTAGGACAAGATGCTGCTTACGCACTACCGTGGTCAGCATTCAAGCAATTGATTAACGAGCAGTATTATCCCAGAAACGAGGTCAACAAGCTCAAGGTAGAGCTTAGAGGATTATAAACGCAAGGTTTCGATATCACCACGTACGAACGACGATTCACCGAATTGTGCCTATTGTGTCCCAGAACGTTTGAAGATGAAGAAGAGAAGATCGACGCATTTGTAAAAGGGTTACCGGAAAGGATTCAAGAAGATGTGATTTCACACAAGACCGCCTCCATACAAAAGGCAAGTCGAATGGCTCACAAATTAGTGAACCAGATCGAAGGAAGGATTAAAGAGCAGACGACTGAAGAGGCTAACATGAAACAAGTCAAGAGAAAGTGGGAAGAAACCAATGACAAGAGTCACCAATACAACAACCACAATCACAAAAACTATCCCAACAACCGCAACATCAATCGCAACAACAACTTCAACAAACGTCCCACCAACAACTACAATAACCGTCCCAATAACAACAACAACAACAACAACAACAACAACAATAGCAACAATAACAATCCCAACAACAATCTCAATAACAACAATGGCAACAAAAACCAAAAACAGCCATGCCAAAGGTGTGAAGAGAATCACCAGGGGTTCTGCACGACATTTTGCACCAGGTGTAGAAGAAATGGTCATAGTGCGGCAAAGTGTAAGGCCTACGGATCAAAGTTTAACAGAATTAAAAGAACAAATAATGTCGGAACAGATAATGCCGCTATAGTTTGCTTTGCATGTGGAAAACCGGGCAACATTAGTAGAAATTGACCGAATTAGGGGAATACTAGTGGGCAGGGCCGCGGAAGAGTTTTCAATATTAATACGGCAGAAGCGCAGGAAGACACGGAGCTTGTTACGGGTACGTTTCTTATCGACAATAAATCTGCTTATGTTTTATTTGATTCGGGTGCAGATAGAAGCTACATGAGTAGAGATTTTTATGCTAAACTAAGTTGCTCACCGACGCCCTTGGATAATAAATTTTTACTCGAATTAGCAAAAGGTAAATTAATTACAGCAGATAATATATGTCGGAATCGAGAAATTAAACTGGTTAGCGAAACATTTAAGATTGACTTGATACCAGTAGAGTTAGGGAGTTTTGATGTGATAATCGGTATGGACTGGTTGAAAGAAGTGAAAGCAGAGATCGTTTGTTACAAAAATGCAATTCGCATTATACGAGAAAAAGGAAAACCCTTAAAGGTGTATGGAGAAAAGAGCAACGCGAAATTAAATCTTATTAGTAACCTGAAGGCGCAAAAACTAATAAGAAGAGGTTGCTATGCTGTGCTAGCACACGTCAAAAAAGTCGATTCTGAAGAAAAGAACATCAATGATGTTCTCGTCGCAAAAGAATTTCCCAATGTATTTTCGAAAGAATTACCGGGACTACCTCCACACCGATCCGTTGAATTTCAAATAGACCTTGTACCGGGAGCTGCACCAATAGCTCGTGCCCCATACAGACTCGCACCCAGCGAAATGAAGGAACTTCAGAACCAATTACAAGAACTTTTAGAGCGTGGTTTCATTCGACCAAGCACATCATCGTGGGGAGCTCCTGTTTTGTTTGTTAAGAAGAAGGATGGTACATTTAGGTTGTGTATCAACTACTGAGAGTTGAACAAACTTACTATCATGAATTTCTACCTACTACCGAGAATCGACGACTTATTTGATCAACTACAATGCTCGTTGGTTTATTCGAAGATTGATTTACGTTCTGGGTATCATTAAATGCGGGTGAAGGAGGATGATATTCCAAAGACTGCTTTTAGGACTCGTTACGGTCATTACGAGTTTATGGTTATGCCGTTTGGGTTGACTAATGCACCAGTTGTGTTCATGGACCTCATGAACCGAGTGTGTGGACCATACCTTGACAAGTTTGTCATTGTTTTCATCGATGACATACTTATTTACTCAAAAAATGACCAAGAGCACAAAGAACATTTGAGAAAAGTTCTAGAGTTATTAAGGAAAGAAAAACTGTACGTTAAGTTTTCAAAGTGTGCATTTTGGTTGGAAGAAGTTCAATTCCTCGGACATATAGTGAACAAAAAAGGTATTCGGGTGGATCCAGCAAAGATTGAAACCGTTGAAAAGTGGGAAACCCCAAAAACTCTGAAGCATATACGCCAATTTTTAGGACTGGCTGGTTACTACAGAAGGTTCATCCAAGATTTTTCCAAAATAGCAAAACCTTTGACTGCATTAACGCATAAAGGGAAGAAATTTGAATGGAAGGATGAGCAGGAGAAAATGTTTCAATTGTTGAAGAAAAAGTTAACTACGGCACCTATATTGTCATTGCCTGAAGGGAATGATGATTTTGTGATATATTGTGATGCCTCAAAGTAAGGCCTTGGTTGTGTATTAATGCAACGAACGAAGGTAATTGCTTATGCATCCAGACAATTAAAGATTCACGAGCAAAATTATATGACTCGCGATTTGGAATTGGGCGATGTTGTTTTTGCATTAAAGACTTGGAGGCACTACTTATATGGGGTCAAAAGTATTATATATACCGACCACAAAAGTCTTCAACATATATTTAATCAGAAAAAACTGAACATGAGGTAGCGCAGATGGATTGAATTGTTGAATGATTATGACTTTGAGATTCGTTACGACCCGGGGAAGGCAAATGTGGTAGCCGGCGCCTTGAGCAGAAAGGACAGAGAACCCATTCGAGTAAAAGCTATGAATATAATGATTCACACTAACCTTACTACTCAAATAAAGGAGGTGCAACAAGGAGTTTTAAAAGAGGGAAATTTAAAGGATGAAATACCCAAAGGATCGGAGAAGCATCTTAATATTCGGGAAGACGGAACCCGGTATAGGGCTGAAAGAATTTGGGTACCAAAATTTAGAGATATGAGAGAAATGGTACTTTGAGAAGCTCATAAAACCAGATACTCAATACATCCTGGAACGGGGAAGATGTACAAAGATCTCAAGAAACATTTTTGGTGGTCGGGTATGAAAGCCGATGTTGCTAAATACGTAGGAGAATGTTCGATGTGTTCTAAGGTTAAAGCTGAGCATCAGAAACCATCAGGTCTACTTCAACAACCCGAAATCTCGGAATAGAAATGAGAAAACATTACCATGGATTTCATCACTAAATTGCCAAGGACTGTAAGTGGTTTTGATACTATTTGGGTAATAGTTGATCATCTCACCAAATCAGCACACTTCCTGCCAATAAAAGAAGATGACAAGATGGAGAAGTTAGCACGACTGTACTTGAAGGAAGTCGTCTCCAGACATGGAATACCAATCTCTATTATCTCTGATAGGGATGGCAGATTTATTTCAAGATTCTAGCAGACATTACAGCAAGCATTAGGAACTCGTCTAGACATAAGTACTGCCTATCATCCACAAACTGATGGGCAGAGCGAAAGGACGATACAAACGCTTGAAGACATGCTACGAGCATGTGTTATTAATTTTGGAAACAGTTGGGATCGACACCTCCCGTTAGCAGAATTTTCCTACAACAACAGTTACCATTCAAGCATTGAGATGGCGCCGTTTGAAGCACTTTATGGTAGAAAGTGCAGGTCTCCGATTTGTTGGAGTGAAGTGGGGGATAGACAGATTACGAGTTCGGAGATAATACAAGAAACTACCGAGAAGATCATCTAAATTCAACAACAGTTGAAAACAGCCCAAAGTCGACAAAAGAGCTACGCTGACATTAAAAGAAAAGATATAGAATTTGAAATTGGAGAGATGGTCATGCTTAAAGTTGCACCTTGGAAAGGTGTTGTTCGATTTGGTAAACGAGGGAAATTAAATCCAAGGTATATTGGACCATTCAAGATTATTGATCGTGTCGGACAAGTAGCTTACCGACTTGAGTTACCTCAACAACTCGCGGCTGTACATAACACTTTCCACATCTCGAATTTGAAGAAATGTTTTGCTAAAAAAGATCTCACTATTCCTTAGACGAAATCCAAATCAACGAAAAACTTCAATTCATTGAAGAACCCGTCGAAATAATGGATCGTAAGGTTAAAAGACTTAAGCAAAACAAGATACCAATTGTTAAGGTTCGATGGAATGCTTGTAGAGGACCCGAGTTCACATGGGAATGAAAAGATCAGATAAAGAAGAAATACCCACACTTATTTCCAGAAGATACTTCAACACCTCCTACTGCTTAAAATTTCAGGACGAAATTTATTTAACGGGTAGGTACTGTAGTGACCCGAACTTTTCCATGTTTATTTATATTAAATAAAATTGATATTTACATGATTAAGTGTTTCCAGCATGTTAAGCAATCAAACTTATTAATACTTGATTAATTGAAATAGGTTTCATATAGACAATTGACCACCCAAGTTGACCGGCGATTCACGAACATTAAAACTTGTAAAACTATATGATGACATATATATATATATATATATATATATATATATATATATATATATATAGTTAACATGATATTATGATAAGTATGTATCTCATTAATTATATTAACAATGAACTACATATGTAAAAACAAGACTACTAACTTAAGGATTTCAAAACGAGACATACATGTAACGATTATCGTTGTAACAACATTTAAATGTATATATATCATATTAAGATATATTAATACATCATAATATCATGATAATGTAATGATTTAACATCTCATTAGATATAATAAACATTGGGTTAACAACATTTAACAAGATCGTTAACTTAAAGGTTTCAAATCAACATTTACATGTAACGACTAACGATGACTTAACGACTCAGTTAAAATGTATATACATGTAGTGTTTTAATATGTATTCATACACTTTTGAAAGACTTCAAGACACTTATCAAAGTACTTCTACTTAACAAAAATGCTTACAATTACATCCTCGTTCATTTTCAACAACAATTCTACTCGTATGCACCCGTATTCGTACTCGTACAATACCCAGCTTCTAAATGTATTTACTATTAATATATACACTCCAATGATCAGCTCTTAGCAGCCCATGTGAGTCACCTAACCATTTAGGAACCATCATTTGGCAACTAGCATGAATGATTACACAAAATTACAAACTAATGGAGCCTATATAGTGACTCCATTTTCACGTGAATGAACACACACATATACACTTTCATTTTGCAACTTACATGCATCAAACTACTCTCTCTCAAGTGTTCTTCTATTTTTCTAAGTGTTCTTCATCACCTTCATCAAAATCTAGCTCAATCTAGTTCATAAATCCATATATAAACCAAGTTATAAAACAACTACTCAAGAACACACCAACAACACTTCCAAGTTTGCTAGCTTACTTCCAATCTTGCAAATCCACTTTGAGTGATCATCCAACCTCAAGAAATCTTTTTTATTTACATTAATATATCTTTCTAATACAAGGTAATACTCATATTCAAACTTTGATTCAATTTCTATAACTTTAACAATCTTATTTCGAGTGGAAATCTTACTTGAACTTGTTTTTGTGTCATGATTTTACTTCAAGAACTTTCAAGCCATCCAAGGATCCTTTGAAGCTAGATCTATTTTTCTCATTTCCAGTAGGTTTATCCACAAAACCGGAGGTAGTAATGATGTTCATAACATCATTCAATTCATATATATAAAACTACCTTATTCGAAGGTTTAAACTTGTAATCAATAGAACATAGTTTAGTTAATTCTAAACTTGTTCGTAAACAAAAGTTAATCCTTCTAACTTGACTTTTAAAATCAACTAAAAACATATTCTATATCTATATGATATGCTAACTTAATGATTTAAAACCTGAAAACACGAAAAACACCGTAAAACCGGATATACGCCGTCGTAGTAACACCGCGGGCCGTTTTGGGTTAGTTAATTAAAAACTATGATAAACTTTGATTTAAAAGTTGTTCTTCTGGGAAAATGATTTTTCTTATGAACATGAAACTATATCCAAAAATCATGGTTAAACTCAAAGTGGAAGTATGTTTTCCAAAATGGTCATCTAGACGTCATTCTTTCGACTGAAATGACTACCTTTACAAAAACAACTTGTAACCTGTATTTCCAACTATAAACTTATACTTTTTCTGTTTATATTCATAAACTTAATTTCAATATGAAACCATAGCAACTTGAATCACTCAAAACGAATTTAAAACGAAGAAGTTATGGGTAAACAAGATTGGATATTTTTACTTGTTGTAACTGCGTGAAAATTGGTAACAAATCTATATTAATCATATCCTAGCTAACTCATATTGTATTATATATGTATTCTAATATATTATGTAATCTTGGGATACCATAGACACGTATGCAAATGTTTTGACATATCATATCGACCCATGTATATATATTATTTGGAACAACCATAGACACTCTATATGCAGTGATGTTGGAGTTAGCTATACAGGGTTGAGGTTGATTCCAAAAATATATATACTTTGAGTTGTGATCTAGCCTGAGACATGTATACACTAGGTCGTAGATTGATTCAAGATAATATATATCGATTTATTTCTGTACATCTAACTGTGGACAACTAGTTGTAGGTTACTAAAGAGGACAGCTGACTTAATAAACTTAAAACAGTTAAACGTATTAAAAATGTTGTAAATATATTTTGAACATACTTTGATATATATGTACATATTTGTTATAGGTTCGTGAATTGACCAGTGGCCAAGTCTTACTTCCCGACGAAGTAAAAATCTGTGAAAGTGAGTTATAGTCCCACTTTTAAAATCTAATATTTTTGGAATGAGAATACATGCAGTTTTATAAATGTTTTATGAAATAGACACAAGTAATTGAAACTACATTATATGGGTGAATGATCGAAGCCGAATATGCCCCTTTTGCTTGGTAGCCTAAGAATTAGTAAACCGATCTACTAATTGACGTGAATCCTAAAGATAGATCTATTGGGCCTAACGAACCCCATCCATCGTTGCGGATGCTTTAGTACTTCGATGTTGTTTTATCATGTCCGATGGATGTCCCGGAATGATAGGGGATATTCTTATATGCATCTTGTTAATGTCGGTTACCAAGTGTTCACCATATAAATGATTTTTATACAGATTGTATATTATTGAAAGATGAAATCTTGTGGTCTATTATTATTACGATTTGATATATATAGGTTAAACCTATACTGTAACGACCCAGAATTTTTCGATCGTTCTATACTTGTGAGATTAATATTTACATAAATTAAACCTTACCAACATGATAAGCAATCCAAACTGTTGGGACTTATATTTTTGAAAAGAGTTTTACACAACGTTTGACCGTCCAATTTAACCGATGATATCACGAACTATATAACACATGATAATTATACAATTATGTATATGTACATATCTATACATATTTAACATGATTTCAGGATGGTTTAACATTTCATTGTGAACTAACAACAATGAGTTATAAGTATACTTTGAGACCACTAACTTAAGTTTTCAAAACGATAACTATATGTAACGTTCTTTGACATATATACTTACAATCTATAATGTGTTGTGATTTATGTCACCAATATGATTTAAGTGTAATGGGATTAATTTGTAACCAAAATAATCTTGATAAATATCGAACAAGTTTGGGGAAGTGTGGAGTGCACACTTGTTTGAACTTATCTTGATTATGACGGGGGTTCGGGGGCAGCGCCCCCGATAAGCGGGGTCCAAGGGGCAGAGCCCCTGGCTGGAAATTTTTTTTTTGGGCTAACATTGCTTTATTAAAAATGTCTTAAAATTTTATTTTTGGCCCGGTTGGACCCAAAATAAAAGCCCGATTTTGAGCTTCTTTTACCGTATCATACCCATCATCTATACGTATTTACTATTGGTAAATACACATCAAATCAATATCCTTATCAGCCTTAGATCTGCCCTAGATAAGAGGGAATCTTATTTGTAAGCTAGCATACATTATTACTCAAAAATTCAACACAATAATTTGTCCTTGTTCTCTCAACAACCAGACTGTCCTATAAGTATCACCATCACCTTGGTTTTTCATTTCATTCTTACAACTATCTTTCTCTAACCAAAAACACACTCTTAGGAACTCTAAGTGTTCTTCACAATCTCAGCAAATACTCATGAAGAACTAGCTTCATGAACAACCTTTAATCATCATAAGAAAGTTTGATCAAGATTATTTTCTATCTTTTCCAGTAGCTTTATCCAAGTAACTTGAGGTAGTAACCTTATTCATAATCTTATTCGATTCATATTTATATAGCTATCTTATTTTGTGTTATAAAATTTTTAACAACAAGAACATAGTTTGAATGATTTCAAACCTGTTCGCAAACTAAATAGATCCTTCTAATTTGATTTTTAAAACACTTCAAAACCTGTAATATATCATATTATGACAAAATCGGATTAATCATATCTTGGCTAATTAACATAATATTTAATATATATTTACTTATGATTTGATTTCATATATTTCAGGACCACCCGTAAACAACACGAGAAGATTAATCATAAGACCTCATAATTGTACGCAACACATCATCTGACAACACGGTACTTTATGTACGCAACACGTCATTTGACAACATGGTACCATGGGTCGAGATTAATTCTGATCAATACGAATACGATGGGGTCTTTATTTATTTTATTGAGCAACTAATTGTGGACCATTAACAACAGACTGCTAACTACGGACTAAGAAAATATTAAAAGTATTATAAGTATATATATATATATATATATATATATATATATATATATATATATATATATATATATATATATATATGTAACGATTACTTGAAAAGAAAATATGTTGATATATTATATATATGGTTAGGTTTGTGATATCTATCGGAGACCAAGTCGAGTTAAATACCTTCAAGGAAAAGGTGAGTATATAGTCCCACTTTTAAACTCTAAATATTTCGGGATGAGAATACATGCATTTTATGATTTACGTTATGGACACAAGTGATTAAAATTATATATTCTACGTTGAGTTGTACCACTGGCATATCTCCCTGTAACTTGGTAACTACTATTTACATGCGGTATTGTAAACGCGAATCCTGTTGATAGATCTATCGGGCCTAACAACCCAAACCGGACTGGACGACCAGTATTCAACGGTTGCACAGTACTTCGTTTCGGTGACTACACTTGGTACAGTGTAGTAAGATTTCATAATAAAGGGAATATGCGACGTTGATTAAATGTTAAGTATGGTTATCAAGTGCTCAACAACTTAGAATATTTTTATTAAAACGTTTATATATGAAATCTTGTGGTCTATATTCATAACGCTGCCGGCATTAAACCTATATCTCACCAACTTTATGTGGACGTTTTAAGCATGTTTATTCTCAGGTGATAACTAAAAGCTTCCGCTACAACATGTTGAATTTAAGCAAGATCTTGAGTATGCATATTTGTGTCAAAAATAAAACTGCATATCGGAGGATTTGTAATGTAAAATATGTTGGAAGTCGTATTGTTATTATCACATGTAAAGTTTGTAAGTCTAAGATTATCGCTAAACGATAATCATTATTATCTTGTTTAAACCTTGTATTTGTAATAAAAGTTATGGTTTGTAATGTAAAAATGAATGCAGTTTTTGAAAAACGTCGCATATAGAGGTCAATACCTCGCGATGAAATCATATGTTATTGTATTCGTCCTTATGGTTAAGGTCGGGTTATGACATGTAACTCACCAACATTTTTGTTGACGTTTAAAGCATGTTTATTCTCAGGTGATTATTAAGAGCTTCCGCTGTTGCATGCTAAAATATGGACAAGATTTGGTGTCAGCATGTTTGTATAATATTGTTTAAAACTGCATTCGAGATTTACTTTGTTGTAATATATTAATATTGTAAACCAATATGTATTGGTAGTGTGTAAGTGTGATATTTTTAGATTATCATTTCTGGATAATCTAGGTGGTGTCCTTTTAACCTTGTCGATAAAATAAAGGTTATGGTTTGTTTTAAAAACGAATGCAGTCTTTGAAAAACGTCTCATATAGAGGTCAAAACCTCGCAACAAAATCAATTAATATGGAACGTTTATAATCAATATGAACGGGACAGTTCACAAACATATAAACATCGAAGTACTAAAGCAGTTCAAATTCTCTGACTGGGGCGTGTCAAAGCCCATAGATCTACCTTTAGGATTTGCGTCAATTGGTGGCAATTATAATAAACACCAATTCTTAGGCTACCAAGTTCAACAAGGGTGATACCCGGTATAACAATTTAACCATAGAATGTAGTTTCGATTACTTATGTCTATTTCGTCAAACATTTATAAAAGTACATGTATTCTCAGTCCCAAAAATGTATATTGCAAAAGCATTTAAAAAATGGAGCAAATGAAACTCACTATACTGTATTTCGTAGTAAAAATACATTTGACGGCATTGAACAAGTGCAAGGTTGGCCTCGGATTCACGAACCTATATTAAGTATATATATATATTTATATGTTGGTCAATATCTGTCTAAAAATTTAGGTCAAGTCGTAGTGTATCACAATCTTAATGCTCGAGACCGATATGCAAAAGTCAACAAAAGTCAACTTGGCCCAAAATGACTTCCAAAAATTCATACGTGTTTATTATATTGCTTAAATATAGTTGTTATATATATTTAAATATATTTATCAAATTTTATTAGAGTAAATAATAATACAAGTCATTTATTAATAAATACAAATTTATATTAAAATTTATATATAAAAATATACTTTTATATATTTTAAGTAATAAAAGTTATACAGTTCACTCAATATTATAAAAACATGGTGGTATGTATTATTAATGTAATTATATTACGTGTGGTAAAAATATCTTTGTATCACATATTTTTTTGATACAATAATATTGATAATAATAATAATAAGTAACAGTTGTATTATTTTGTAATAATAATAATAATTATTATTATTATTCTACTAATAATAATAACAATAATTATATTTACAAATGATGATATTAATTATGATAAAATGATAATTCTAATCATGATAATTATAATGATACTTTTTAATATTAACTGTAATAATAATAATATTTTATATAATAGTAATAATTCTATTCAAAATGATAATTTTTAATATACTAAAATGATAATAAAAATGATATTTTAAAATAACAATGACATTTCTATTAAAAATGATAATTTTAATAAAAATGATAGTTTTAATATAAATGATACTTTTAATAATAATAATAATGATAAAAATAATGAAAAAGGATATTTTTCTCTTAAATCAATATCATACAATATTTTAATTTCATCATGATACTTATACTCGTTATTTCTTAATCGATTTGTTTAATAGCTTTTAGTCATCTTTTAAATTGCATTCATAATAATGATAATAATATTAGTCATAATAATTAGATGATACAAATATTAATTTTTAATGATAATGATACTAATAATAATAAATATTATAATAACATTAATTATAATACTAATAACTATTTTAATGATAATAAATAAAATAATAATAATAATAATAATGATAATGTTATTAATAATCTTGATGATAATAACGATAGTAATACTAATGTAAATGACAATTTTTAATGATAACATTTATAACGATAATGATAATAATAATAATAATAATTATTATTATTATTATTAGTTAATAATAATAACGACGATAATAACTACGATAGTTGTCATACCCCGTCCAAATCCTTCTGAACGAATACCATAACATCTGGTACCATCGTGATGAACTGGCGTCTAAATGCCATGAACGACTCCAGGTAATGTATTTAAAATGAGCAAATGCACAGCGGAAGATTTCTTTCATACCTGAGAATAAACATGCTTTAAAGTGTCAACCAAAAGGTTGGTGAGTTTATAGGTTTATCATAAAACAATAAAATTCATCATTTTGATAGACCACAAGATTTAAATCATGCATGGTACAAATGGGCCCGAATCCTATACCCACCTGTAATGTACATGCGATATCTTCTAAATACAGTACACCTTTCTCGTGTACGAAATCATTTTTCATAAATCTTAGTAACCGTACACATATCTCATGCACAAAAATAACATACACATAACCTGTGTACTAAAATGATTCTCTCGATACATAACATTCACTTTGCTTCCATAGCTTGGCTTGGTGACCGACCTTAGCATATAATGCGCATAAATAATATCCCCAAAATAGAACATCTCGTCTGTATAATAATCATATAAACTTTGAAGTACTAAACACCATGCCCACTAGCCCTTCCGTCTAGTGAACATTCTGGGTGGGGGTGTCAAACCCGGTAGCTACCTTTAGAATTCGCGTGAATTAGGGCCATACCCGATTCTAATTCTTAGGTTACCAAGCAATAATAATCAGGGGAAAAATATTCATATCAATTGTGGTAATTATCACGTCCACATAATTCAATGGTGGCAATTATCACGTCCACATAATTCATTCGAGGAATGTTTTGCTTGTGTCTATCTCGTCAAATATTTATAAAAGCATTTTATGTATTCGCAGTTCAAAAATGTATTTCAAAAGCATTTAATAAAGCAGTTGTAAAAGTAGCGCATGTATTCTCAGTCCCAAAAATGTAAAGAGTAAAAGGGAATCAAATGAACTCACTATACGATATTTTGTAGTAAAAATATGCATACGACGATACTGAACAATGCAGGGTTGACCTCGGATTCACGAACCTATATCATTCATATATATATTAAAACATATACTTGTAATCGAACAATTTTACATATTATTATGTATTATGATTAATATTTATATATAATTTCATTAATACTTTTAATATTTTAAAATGCTTATTTGATATATAATTTAGTTAACGTTATGTCAATAATATTATATCCTAATATTAAGTAATATTAGTATACTTATGTAATAAATATATTTTTATATAAATTTATTTTGTTTGCAAAATAATGGTTATAATAGTACTAAAATAAGTATAATAATAGTAATAATAATATTTTACTAATAATAATAATAATAATAATAATAATAATAATAATAATAATAATAATAATAATAATAATAATAATAATAATGGTAGTAATAATAATAGTTTTAATAAAAATGATAATAATGATAAGATAAAAGTGATAGTTTTCATAAAGATAATATTTCTAATAGAAAATGGTAATTTTATTAAAAATGATAGTTTTAATATTATTTTAATAGCCATATTAATAATAATACTGACATAAATGTTATATGGGAATTCTAATACTAATATTATTAATAATGATACTTTTAGTAATATTGGTAATAATAGTGATACTTATGTCATTAATTAATAATAATAATAATAATCATAACAATATTAATAATAATAATAATAACAATAATAATTTGGGTAGTGAAAAACTACCTTTTTAAAGGTTTCCCAGAAGAAAAAAAAAGCCCCATACCAGGCTCGAACCCGCGACCTCACGTTAACTCGACTCCCACACAAACCATTGAGTTATCTCATTTTTTCCTGATTTAACTACTACTTATATTTATTTAACCCCTTTTACTGTGATCTTCTTCCTCTTCAAAATCAAGACTCATTTGCAAATTCATCAACATAAATCTACCCGTCTATCATCTATATCATTATCAATCATCATTCAATTTATGCATTTTTATTATCCTAATTATTATGATCCTATCATCATCTAATTCGTTACCGTAACATCTAACCCCCTGCACCAAACTAATCCTTATCTTAATATCATCGCTTATTATCATAAACTTATGTTATCATCATCATCTTATTGTATTATCATGTTTTTGTTTCGTAACCTTTAAACAGAACCGCAGCTGGACACCCTATCGGTTGTAGCAGCAACAAATATGCAATCAACATGATATGGGTCATCTTTGTTTACTACATCATCAATGTACAGCAGCCTTGGTAGAATTTTGGGTCCAAAAATATACATATGGTGACGGCTCAACAGAAGAAGAAAAAAAATTTACGGCCCAATATCGTATGGCAGCCCAAGAAAGTAAGAATGTTTCAGTAACAGGTATACACACTAACAGAGACGTCGGCAATTTGAAACTAGAAATAATTAAGGGTCCCAATTTCTTTTTGTATATTAATTAATCATAGTCATGCTATAGTGAATCCCGATACTACAAAAAAAAAATTGGAAAGCAATTGAGAGTTCACTGCATGCGTATCCAATCATACCATCACCTTTCATCATTATTCTTCTATAATCACTACATAATTATCACCTTTAACCCTCTTTTTCGCGTTTTTAAATACTCCACTAGAGACCTTAAGTGGTAGTAAAACCACCTCGTGAATTCCCATTATGAAGTGTGCAACATTTCTAGATTATACAACAATATCTCATTTCATCTTTATTATTCACATATCATCATGCATCAACACTTTGTTTACATAGAAACAGCTTCGAAGAGTAGAAGTAGCAGCAAGTTGTGGTGACGGTTATGGTGGTTCTTCAAACGAAACAGGAAACGAATGAAACAAAGATATCAACGTTACATGGTGGTGTTTGAAACGGGTTTTAATGGTGGTCAAAAGGTGATGGTTGTTTCCGAATAATAATGGCCGATGGGTGTGGTGATCATTGTCGTGATTCGAAAGGTAAATGTTGTTGGTGAACGAATAAGCCTAAACGAAACACAAGCTTGTTTGTGGTGGTTTAATGGTTCTCGGATACAAGATAAGAGATAAAGATAGAAAGTGGTGGGTTTCAAAAATAACGAAGATAGAAGGGTGAATGAAATCCCTTAACAACTTGTACTAATCACATTATACAATGAACGTGGTGTTGACAGAATTATTCGAGCCAGGATGAAGAAAACAAAAGAAAATAAAAGCAGAAAGAGATTGGAAACGGATTCGTATAATTAATTGTTAAAGCTGGCTAATGAATTCAGACAAGAAACAAAAATCAATAAGGTTTGATCGTGATTAGAAACGGATTCGTACGATTTATACAGCACAAGATTCGATTGCAGTTTGTTTCGTAGCCTTGATGAGGTCGACAGAAGAATCTCAAGTAGGAAGAAGGTAATAAGAAAATAGAAGTAGATAGGGACTTGAAATAGATTCGTACACTTTAACTGTTATTGACAGCTAACAAATTTTTGTATCTGTCTGATTGTTTTCTTTCCTCATTGAAGTGCAGAAGGATTTTATAAAAATGGTTGTTTTGGTGAAGATATTGAATCAACAAGAATCTTGAGAAGAAGAAGAGTTCAAGAGGAAGAAATAGATAGAAAGATAAAGTTGAAGTCGATTGACAACTGATTTTGTTTGTATTGATAATTTGATATCAACGTATAACAAACTAGAGACAGGAAACAAAAATGAAGAAATCTTGATGGTGATGTTAAACGGAAGTGATCCTTTATGTGATTTTGTGATCTGTTTTGTTTGAGTAATTGAATGAGTTGCAGTACCTATAGTCAATCACAATTGTTGTGTAGTGATTTGGGATGTGGACGTCTAACAATCTCTGACATTAAATTGACAGAATCAAAAGCTGAAGAAGAAAAAGAAATAAAAACAAAGTTGATGGTAGCTGCATTTTTATCTGTCTGTACAATTTACTTTTAATTAGTATTACTAATTCATAATTTTTCAATAACTATAATACTGTATTTAAAATGGTAATAACATAATCAATCAATATCAAAATAATACTAATATTAATAATAATTATCTTAATAACTAAAAATCACATTTATAATAATATTATTAATATTACTAATATTAATAATGACATAACAATCTAAATATATTAAATTTTATATCTTTATTATATTAAATTATTAATATTCAAAATTTTGATATTAATATTGTGATTTATTTTAATGATAATAATGAAAGTACTAATAACAATATTAATATAATATAATAACTATATTTTAATTTGTAATTTCGTATATTAATATTTCAATTTTAATTATGTAATATTATATAACACACACACATATATATATATAATATCATATATTGAATATATTTTAATATAACAATCACTGTGAATAGAAATTATACATATCATACATATTTATATACAATTAATTGTTCGTGAATCGTCGGGAATAGTCAAAGGTTAGCTGAATCCATGTTAACAGTTCAAAAATTTTGAGACTCAATATTACAAACTTTGCTTATCGTGTCGGAAACATATAAAGATTAAGTTTAAATTTGGTTGGAAATTTTTGGGTCGTCACAGTACCTACCCGTTAAAGAAATTTCGTCCCGAAATTTGACAGAGGTCGTCATGGCTAACACTAAAAATGTTTTCATGACGAATATGGGTTGATAAATAGAGTTTTATTATTATTGACTAATATAGATAAAATGATTTGATTTCGCAAAGAGTACGGGTGAAGCTATCACAAAAGAGTGAAATGAAGTAAATAGAGGTTCGTCTTATCTTTTGACATAGTCACTATTGAATTCCGGAATTCAAGGGATTTAAAAGAAAATCTTGGAAATCTAAAAGATCTGACTCTGTTGGGATTTATAGAAATTAAGATCTCTATAATTAAATGCGAATCATCTGTCTCGATTGCTTTGTCTGGTATTTCACTATAAATGAACTTCTTCCGTTCCATTAATTTTCACCACTCCAATACTTTCTTTCTCGATCCATACTTTCAATGATTTTGAAAATGCTTAATCCAACTCTGGTTGTCAACCTCATTCTGACTATCGCAATAATCATTCTTCTATTCCAACTCCCACCAGAGGAATCTGTTTACTTCTACTTCGCTCTTGGGGTTATTGTGTTAATCATACTCCCGTGTCTTTATATTGCTATTCGTATTAATGTACAAGGTTTGTGATTTCAGTGTTGTTGTTGAGTTTTATATCTTCACTTATGTTTCGGAGCTCTTTGCCTTTTTATTCTCTTCTCGACCTCTAGTAAAGCGAGTAATGCTTCATAATTCGTAAGTATGGAGTTTCGAATGATTATAGTATTCTAAGCAGAAAGGGATGTATTAGCACGATTTGATTTGTCAAATTACTAGAATCCCTGAGGATGGAACTATCAAGAATATATTTTCTTGATATGTTCAGAGGTTAAGTAGAATGAAAGAGTTATGTAACATAGTTCATGATAAAGGTATGATATGTGATCCTTTATCACGTTCCATTAGAAATTCGGCATAACTTACTGCAATATAATCATGTTGTCCAAGTGCCATTATATTATACTAACTCATGCTTCAATTCCCTACACTTCTCCAGAATTCATTCCTAATTTATACTTAAGTTTTACAGAAGTTTCCAATACAATGTAGTACAGATAGTACGAAGAGGTATATAATTCCGAACGAGAACATTTATGAAAATATTTTCAGAAATATTGAAGATATTTATGATGATATTTTGGAATTTCTAAATTCGAAGGTTGATGAAGAAAAATTTTCCACCAGATTTTAACATGACTTCGGAGCAAGATATTCTCTAAAGATTTCATCGGATCCAGAATTACCTGGATTCTTTGAATATAGGGTTTGGTCCTTATATTTTTTTTTTTTTTTTACCTTGGTCTCCTTCAAGGTTAGCTCAATCCATTTTTGAGTACCAAATTTTCTATCGAGCGTTCCTAACACTCCATTCTTTATCATCAAACTCTTGGCCATTTAGACCATCTATAATTTTTTTTTGTTTCCTCTGCATTTAATGCTACCATATCTGAATCATTGGTTATCAATCCGAGGTGATTTCAAGAGAATTGTGTTTTTAGATGATTAAACGCTGATGGTAATCATCGAGATACGAATGATTGTTTAGGATGAAATCAAGTGGCAAACTTATATATTAAAGTTATAATAAGACTAATCCGAATGAAAGTCAAAGTTGATTTGCTGGAGCTGTGACAAAATTGACTAATTTTGGAAAGGTATTGTAAAGTTATTTTCGGTAATAACACGCCAATGGATCTGGCACAGTTTTGAATTCAAAGTATGACTTTGAAAGATGTAGGAATATAAAAGTGATGTCTTATGTTAAATCTTGACTTGGATTTTGATCGGTCAAAATCCGAATATGAAATCAAATTTGAATGAAAATGGTTATTCTTTGGTGAACGGATACGTATATCTGTGGTTGTAAGTATGATAGTAAATGATTGTTGAATCAGATTTTAAGAATGTACAGTGTAACTTATTAATGTGAAATCTAAATATTCCTCGAGTATTACCTACTTGTTAAAATATTTTCACCATTAACAGTTTGTACAAAAGAATTTTTAATTACAATCTTTATGAAAACATATATACATATATATTTTCTTCAGATGTAATCATGGATTTAATGAGTTAATATGATATTAAACTCATATGATTTTCGATTTGAGCTAGAATAAGTAATTTCTAAAACTATTAGGAACCATATATTCTTCGCAGAATATTTCTTCAATGAAGTTATGGATCAATACTTCATCGTTATTATTAGGAACCACATATTCTTCGCAGAATATTTCTTCAATGAAGTTATGGATCAATACTTCATCGTTCATTGTTGTTGGTACTCCTTGGTATCTATGGTGCGTATGATGTTGATGTTCGAGGTATAGATTATGATGTCGAGACGTGTGATGTGGATGTTGTTGTTGGTGGTAATGGTATTGTTAATGTTGCTGATGGTGGTACTATTAGTGCCAGTGATGTTGCTGAAGCTGGTACGTTTTGCACCATATTTTTCAAGGCTATAACTCGGGCGCGAAGCTCGTTGACTTAGTACTCCGGGATGATTATTGGATGGGACGATCGGATGGATAAGGTTTAGAATTGTAGACAGAATATAATCGTGACGAGCTACCCTGGAGTGAGGCTAAAAATGATGTTTCGGACAGGTTCACTAGTAAGTGCTTCAGGTTCTTCTCCAAGAGGTGAATTTGGTTGGTGGTGGAAGGATCACTTCTTCGCATCTCCATTGATTAAGTTTACTTCGTACCCATTTTCAATTCATCCTGAATTTATGATGGCTAATTGGTTGACCCATTCCAGTTACACTGCTTTCAGAGCTCGAGTGGAAATCCATATTAGAATTCGAGGAACTTGAACTGGTTGCAGAATTCATCTTACACGGTTAGATAAAGGATTTTCGATATGAATGATTCTCGGATATCGGATGATATTCTAATTAAATAGAATACCTAATACCTATATATAGTATAGAGTATCCCGTAGATTACGGAGGGAATTAAGAAAACGTGTCAGACAAGGTCTATTGTGATGGAATATGACTTCGTCTATTCATCTATACAATAATTGCAATAAGACGTGTCGAGACTGAAAATGATAAGTAGATATTTTTCGACAAGGAATGATATGCAAAGTTTCTAACATGCAGACCAGATTCAAGTCCAGACTTATTAATATATCCTAACAACTACTAGGTCGAAGTCCAGACTCATTAATGCATCCTAACAACTATATGTTTAGACACACTAATGCAAAACCTGGTTCGCTAAGACCACCGCTCTGATACCACATGTCATACCCCGTCCAAATCCTTCTGAACGAATACCATAACATCTGGTACCATCGCGATGAACTGGCGTCTAAATGCCATGAACGACTCTAGGTAATGTCTTTAAAATGAGCAAATGCACAGCGGAAGATTTCTTTCATACCTGAGAATAAACATGCTTTAAAGTGTCAACCAAAAGGTTGGTGAGTTCATATGTTTATCATAAAACAATAAAATTCATCATTTTGATAGACTACAAGATTTAAATCATGCATGGTACAAATGGGCCCGAATCCTATACCCACCTGTAATGTACATGCGATATCTTCTAAATACAGTACACCTTTCTCGTGTACGAAATCATTTTTCATAAATCTTAGTAACCGTACACATATCTCGTGCACAAAAATAACATACACATAACCTGTTTATAAAAATCACTCTCTCGATACATAACATTCACTTTGCTTTCATAGCTTGACTTGGTAACCGACCTTAACATATAATGCGCATAAATAATATCCCCAAAATAGAACATCTCGTCTGTATAATAATCATATAAACTTCGAAGTACTAAACACCATGCCCACTAGCCCTTCCGTCTAGTGAACATTCTAGGTGGGGGTGTCAAACCCGGTAGCTACCTTTAGGATTCGCGTGAATTAGGGCCATACCCGATTCTTATTCTTAGGTTACCAAGCAATAATAATCAGGGGAAAAATATTCATATCAATTGTGGCAATTATCACGTCCACATAATTCAATGGTGGCAATTATCACGTCCACATAATTCATTCGAGGAATGTTTTGCTTGTTTCTATCTCGTCAAACATTTATAAAAGCATTTTATGTATTCGTAGTTCAAAAATGTATTTCAAAAGCATTTAATAAAGCAGTTGTAAAAGTAGCGCATGTATTCTCAGTCCCAAAAATGTAAAGAGTAAAAGGGAATCAAATGAACTCACTATACGATATTTTGTAGTAAAAATATGCATACGACGATACCGAACAATGCAGGGTTGACCTCGGATTCACGAACCTATATCATTCATATATATATTAAAACATATACTTGTAATCGAACAATTTTACATATTATTATGTATTATGATTAATATTTATATATAATTTCATTAATACTTTTAATATTTTAAAATGCTTATTTGATATATAATTTAGTTAACGTTATGTCAATAATATTATATCCTAATATTAAGTAATATTAGTATACTTATGTAATAAATATATTTTTATATAAATTTTATTTTGTTTGCAAAATAATGGTTATAATAGTACTAAAATAAGTATAATAATAGTAATAATAAAATTTTACTAATAATAATAATAATAATGGTAGTAATAATAATAGTTTTAATAAAAATGGTAATAATGATAAGATAAAAGTGATAGTTTTCATAAAGATAATATTTTTAATAGAAAATGGTAATTTTATTAAAAATGATAGTTTTAATATTATTTTAATAGCCATATTAATAATAATACTGATATAAATGTTATATGGGAATTCTAATACTAATATTATTAATAATGATACTTTTAGTAATATTGGTAATAATAGTGATACTTATGTCATTAATAATAATAATAATCATAACAATATTAATAATAATAATAATAATAACAATAATAATTTTGGTAATGAAAAACTACCTTTTTAAAGGTTTCCCAAAAAAAAAAAAAAAACGCCCCATACCAGGCTCGAACCCGCGACCTCACGTTAACTCGACTCCCACACAAACCATTGAGTTATCCCATTTTTTCATGATTTAACTGCTACTTATATTTATTTAACACCTTTTACTGTGATCTTCTTCCTCTTCAAAATCAAGACTCATTTGCAAATTCATCAACATAAATCTACCCGTCTATCATCTATATCATTAACAATCATCATTCAATTTATGCATTTTTATTATCCTAATTATTATGATCCTATCATCATCTAATTCGTTACCGTAACATCTAACCCCCAGCACCAAACTAATCCTTATCTTAATATCATCGCTTATTATCATAAACTTATGTTATCATCATCATCTTCTTGTATTATCATGTTTTTATTTCGTAACCTTTAAACAGAACCGCAGCTGGTCACCCTATCGGTTATAGCAGCAACAAATATGCAATCAACATGATATGGGTCATCTTTGTTTACTACATCATCAATGTACATCACCCTTGGTAGAATTTTGGGTCCAACCATATACATATGGCGACGGCTCAACAGAAGAAAAAAAATTTACGACCCAATATCGTATGGCAGCCCAAGAAAGTAAGAATGTTTCGGTAACAGGTATACACACTAACAGAGACGTCGGCAATTTGAAACTAGAAATAATTAAGGGTCCTGATTTCTTTTTGTAGATTAATTAATCATAGTCATGCTATAGTGAATCCCAATACTACACAAAAAATTGTAAAGCAATTGAGAGTTCACTGCATGCGTATCCAATCATACCATCACCTTTCATCATTATTATTCTATAATCACTACATAATTATCACCTTTAACCCTCCTTTTCGCGTTTTTAAATACCTTCACTAGAGACCTTAAGTGGTAGTAAAACCACCTCATGAATTCCCATTATGAAGTGTGCTACATTTCTAGATTATACAACAATATCTCATTTCATCTTTATTATTCGCATATCATCATGCATCAACACTTTGTTTACATAGAAACAGCTTCAAAGAGTAGCAGTAGCAGCAAGTCGTGGTGACGGTTATGGTGGTTCTTCAAACGAAACAGAAAATGAATGAAACAAAGATATCAACGTTACATGGTGGTGTTTGAAACGGGTTTTAATGGTGCTCAAAAGGTGATGGTTGTTTCCGAATAATAATGGCCGATGGGTGTGGTGATCATTGTCGTGATTCGAAAGGTAAATGTTGTTGGTGATCGAATAAGCCTAAACGAAACACAAGCTTGTTTGTGGTGGTTTAATGGTTCTCGGATACAAGATAAGAGAGAAAGATAGAAAGCAGTGGGTTTCAACAATAACGAAGATAGAAGGGTGAATGAAATCCCTTAACAACTTGTACTAATCACATTATAGAATGAACGTGGTGTTAACAGAATTATTCGAGCCAGGAAGAAGAAAACAAAAGAAAATAAAAGCAGAAAGAGATTGGAAACAGATTCGTACAATTAATTATTAAAGCTGGCTAATGAATTCAGACAAGAAACAAAAATCAATAAGGTTTGATCGTGATTAGAAACGGATTCATACGATTTATACAGCACAAGATTCGATTGCAGTTTGTTTCTTAGCCTTGATGGGGTCGACAGAAGAATCTCAAGTAGGAAGAAGGTAATAAGAAAAGAGAAGTAGATAGGGACTTGAAACATATTCGTATGCTTTAACTGTTATTGACAGCTAACAAATTTGTGTATCTGTCTGATTGTTTTCTTTCCTCATTGAAGTGTAGAAGGATTTTATATGAAATGGTTATTTTTGGTGAAGATATTGAATCAAAAAGAATCTTGAGCAGAAGAAGAGTTCATGAGGAAGAAATAGATAGAAAGATAAAGTTGAAGTCGATTGACAACTAATTTTGTTTGTATTGATAATTTGATATCAATGTATAACAAACTAGAGACAGGAAACAAAAATGAAGAAAGCTTGATGGTGATGTTAAACGGAATTGATCCTTTATGTGATTTTGTGATCTGTTTTGTTTAAGTAATTGAAGGAGTTGCAGTACCTATAGTCAATCACAATTGTTGTGTAGTGATTTGGGATGTGGACGTCTAACAATCTCTGACATTAAATTGACAGAATCAAAAGCTGAAGAAGAAAAAGAAATAAAAACAAAGTTGATGGTAGCTGCATTTTTATCTGTCTGTACAATTTACTTTTAATTAGTATTACTAATTCATAATTTTTTCAATAACTATAATACTGTATTTAAAATGGTAATAATAGAATCAATCAATATCGAAATAATACTAATATTAATAATAATTATCTTAATAACTAAAAATCATATTTATAATAATATTATTAATATTACTAATATTAATAATGACATAACAATCTAAATATATTAAATTTTATATCTTTATTATATTAAATTATTAATATTCAAAATTTTGATATTAATATTGTGATTTATTTTAATGATAATAATGAAAGTACTAATAACAATATTAATATAATATAATAACTATATTTTAATTTGTAATTTCGTATATTAATATTTCAATTTTAATTATGTAATATTATATAACACACACACACACACACACACACACACACACACACATATATATATATATATATATATATATATATATAATATCATATATTGAATATATTTTAATATAACAATCACTGTGAATAGAAATTATACATATCATACATATTTATTTACAATTAATTGTTCGTGAATCGTCGGGAATAGTCAAAAGTTAACTGAATCCATGTTAACAGTTCAAAAATTTTGAGACTCAATATTACAAACTTTGCTTATCGTGTCGAAAACATATAAAGATTAAGTTTAAATTTGGTCGGAAATTTTCGGGTCGTCACAATAGTAATAATAATTATTATTTTAACAATAATACTTAAAATTATAGATAATTCAATTGACTACATCTTTTAATCCGTTCATCGAAACTATTCGATATCTAAATGAAAAGTTATTGATTTTTCGCCAGCTTTCCAACGACATGCATATCATATACCTTATCTCAGTAGTATGTGTATTAAACTCATGATCTATCATAAACTATTTAACGACGAAATTAAACATACTAGTATGCATAATCATATATACTCGAGCACTAGTCAAGGATACATTACTAATATATAAAAGTTAAGTTATGAGTGCTCACGTATCAATATTGTGATTCAATATTGCAGGAAAGTACGTAGACGCAACGAAGATGATAAACACTAGTTTGACCTCATGAGCATACTCCCGAACATTATCCATAACCTCCATAGCTATAACTCATAATTTCCTTAGCCCTATCCCGCTCGCAAAACCCATTTTGAAAACATGCGAGCAGAACCTCGTCGTAGTATTTTATGTATACTAATAATATCTTGAAATAATACAGAGTATATATATATATATGTGTGTGTGTGTGTGTGTGTGTGTGTGTGTGTAAATCGATTGAGAGAGTTTAGAGAAATATATTTTCAAGTTTCTATGAAATAATGAAATCTATTGAATTCTATTTATAATATATTTTTGAATTATTAAAGTGAATTATTAAACTTAAAGTAAAGTAAAAGTAAGGTAAAGGTAAAGTTGAAGTATAGTAAGAGTATAAAACTATGTACGTATAATACGCGTATAAATATATATAATATTAATTTAATTCGTTATATATATTTAATAAAATAAAATATAAATATCGTTATCTTTATCATACTGGTTAAGTAATGAATTGTCAAAAGTGGTTCTAAATATGTATAAAAGTTATATACGTTTTAATAATAAATAAGTTCTTTTTAAACTGAAAACATTTTTGTACGTCTGAAACTAAATCAAATAAATATGATAATTTTGTTTTCCAAAATTAAATATATTTAAGAATCATTTTGTTAAAAGGTTAAAATAATGGAAATCGTTATATCATAAAACGTTTTAGAAAATTATAATTATATATATTCATAATAGATTTCAAGTTTTTAAATTATAGTATGTTGGTGAAGCATGGGATAAAGTCCAAAGGTTAAATAAACGTATGAAATCATCTTAATGAAAAATGTCGAGTACTTAACTTGTCGATATCCAACATCTAAGTTATTTACACTCCACGTTCTTACTTTCATATTAAATAAATGAAAGTTAACATAGTTATCTTATCAAAGTCACGAGAAAAATATTATAAAATATGAATTGGAAATTAAACAGGTGTTAGGACCCCGAAGTTGTATAGTGTTAATGTAAAAATAAGCTTAAATGAAGGTTCCTTAGAAGTGGGCTATATAAGGAACCTAAGTAGTCCTAATTAGATAACCATTACATTGTAACTGAGTTCTAGAAGCTGTGGAATGTAATTGTACCGATTCTCTCTAATACCGAGTCTCATTCCTATCTACCGAATCTCTCTTTATCTTATCATTTCTCTCAATCTCAACATGATCTGACCTATCATTTGGTATCAGAGCTTCAAGGAAGTGATTCTACATCACTATATCGATCCAGAGATTGAAGATTACAGAATCTGATTACTCTCGGTATTTTGAATCACATTCGGTATCATCGAATTTGATAATCTGACGTTCAGATTCTTGTGATAAGTTCAGCAAAGGTGCATTAGGTATTTTAGAAAGAGTTTCGATCATCATTACAGCTTTTTAACTTCAATTATGGAGAATCAAGTTGATTTTTAGAGTTTGTGGCTAAAACTCTTGGTATTGCTTAATTCAAGCTTGATTCTGGATTTTTGTGAAGATTTAAGGATTCAGTTGTGTTCGTGAGGTGTTAAATCACATTTCTGACGGTTCAATTTCTTCAATTCATTAAGTTTTGAAGATTTGATCAACACTCAGTATCGTAACTATTATACCGAGTCTGCTTCATTACTTAAATTCATCTTAAGTGTTGCAGATTGTGGTGTGATTGTGATTCTATCACATTCGGTTTGATCATACGCAGCTAATTGGTGTGGTTTGAGAAAGGATTCTGTCATATTTCTAAGTTTTAAACTTAGACTCGGTATTGTCAACTACTACAGTTGACATTCGGTATCCTATACTTTCGGTATCTTTGATATTTTGTGTGATACTAACGTGTTTCCTTGTGCAGCAAGGTTACAGAATCAAATTCAAAAGGATTGAATTGAGATTGAACTTCAAATTCTTACAGAATCTGACTACCGAATCATATACAGAATCTGAGTTTTTGTATCACTTAATTCATTGTTTTAAGTGGTTACAGGCTACAATTCTTGTGGTTACCGAATCTATACTGAATCTGGGTGTGTCTCTTGTATTTCTGATAAGTTTCTTTTACAGAATCTGATATACAGAATCTTTACCAAATTTGCTACTTTACCGAATCTACTACAGTACCGAATCTGTTACAGAATCTGACATTCTGATCAGATTGTTGTGATTTTTCATCTGAGATTTGTGTAATACAGAATCTTTACCGAATCTACCTCATTTTCAAGATGTCTACTCAAGATACTTTGATCATTGGATCAGATTCCCGTCCTCCAGTGTTGTTTGATGGTAAGTACACTCAGTGGCTTCACCGTATCACTCAGTACATAGACTATAAGGGTGAGAAAGCAAAGTACATTTGGGCTTCTCTGAGAGATGGTCCAGTTGTTGATTATCATCCGGATACTGGTATGCCAATTCCAGTCTATAAACTTTCTGGTGATAAGCGTGAGAGAGCTCAGGGTGACATAGAGGCAAAGAATATTGTTATGCAAGCTATCCCGTATGAATTGTTTGAAAATGTTGATAGCAACACAACAGCAAAAGATATATGGGATGAGATTAAACGACAGCAAGAAGGTTATGACATGTCAGATGTTACTAAATTAAATAAGGCTCTGGGATTCTATGAAGATTTCAAGCAGGAAACTGATGAACCACTCAAGGATACCTATCGTCATTTCAATGGTGTTCTCAATGAGTTGAAAAGGTGCAAGATCATAAAAGTAAATGCTGAAGTCAACATGAAGTTTCTCAAAAAGCTCAATGCTGATTGGCTTCCTTATGGAACCATTGTTCGATCTACTAAAGAGATTGACAAGTTGACTATTCATGAGCTTGTTGGAGTTCTTATGCATTACCAACCTGAAGTATCTAAACTTCAAGAAGGAAGGAAAGAGTCTTCTCCGGGCGATCCACTTGCCCTAATTGCTAAAAAGAAGAGCAAATCGTTGACGTCTTCCAAAGGCTTGTCCAAGAAAGTGCTTGTTGAAGAATCAACTGATTCAGAAGATTTGAATCTTTCTGATGTTGATGATTCTCACCTTAAATTAGTCAAGATGGCAGCCATGTTCACAAAAGCCTTGAACAAACACAAGTTTAAAGGCAAATCAAGCAATCAATGCAAAAACTCATCATCTTCCTCGTACTACAAGAAAGCTGATCAATCTAAACAACAACGTGCTGATGATTCCAAGAAGGAAGATTCAATTTGTTTCAATTGTGGCAAAGCTGGTCATTACTCTCGTGAGTGCAAGATGCATAAGAAGAAGGACGCGGCTTACTACAAGAAGAAAATGTTGATGGCTAAGATTGTGGAAACTGGGGGAGAGCTAAAACCGGTTGATGATACTTGGTTTAACTGGACTGACGATTCAGATTCAGAAGTGGAACATGCAAATGTTTGCAAGGTGACAAAGCTCATCAAAGCTAAGGAAGCAATGGAGAATTTTGACTCAACATCCGATGATGATGAGGTACAATCATCTGAAATCTCACCTGATTTTATCAAAATGCAAAATGACTTGATGAAGAATCTGGTCTCAATGTCAAAAGAAGTCAAAGGCTTAAAATCTGAAAACAAGATTTTAAAAGATAAAATCAAAATGAATGAGACCAGACCTTTCTCATCCAAATTGCAAACGGATGTGCAACAATTGACTCTCCAACTCAACTCTATGGAAACTGAGTTGGAAGATCTGAAAAAGACAATTCATCCAATTAAAGTTGAAAGAACTGATTATCGTTTAAAATCGGAACGACTTGCAGAAAAAGTTCAATTTTTAGAAAAAAATCTTTCTGATTTGAAAAACCAACATGAACCCACACTTTCAAAACTAAACAAGAAAATCGTTCAATTGGAAAACACCATAATTGAAAAGAACACTGAAATTTCTTTATTGTCAAAAGAATCTTTTCAAATGAAAGCACAACTTGCTCGATATGAGGAAAAACTCTATCGAACAGAGCAATCCAAAGCTATCATGGATATGGAACTTTCAAAACAAACGATTTTCATGAATAGACCAAAAATGATTCATGGTGAAAAGTGGGGGTTGAGCTATGAAGATCCGAAAATTTTGGAAAATGCTTCCAAAAAGATTCCAGGATTATATCATTCTGATTATTTTCAAGCTGGCTTACCATCGCATTTTGTACATGCTTCTGATGCTGATTTTGATGATATTATTGAAAATCGTAAATCTAGGAAATACCATCAAATTAGCTTAATGTATGAAAAAATCAATGCTACGATAAGTAAATCGAATCCTGATTTCTTGAAAAATCTTGTTGAAACTGAAAAGAACATGCAACGTGAAGATTATGTGCCTAAGCGTAGACTGATTTATATCCCAACACTCATGCTAGAGAAATACATTTTAATGCTTGAGAATGAAGTGTTTAACAAACCTAGTTCTAGCATTACTGCAATAGATGAGGTGTTTGATGAACCAATTTTTGATGTGAAACCAATTCTACCAACTTTACCTGCATGTCCAGATGATGTTTTCCGTGAAGACCTAGCACATGAACTAACTGTCTTCTTTGAGACAGATTCTCTAGGTCAAAATTCTTTAGATGAAAAAGTAGAACCTCAGGATGAACCGAACATTGAACCTTTGATAGATTTTGAAAGTCAACTTCATCCTTTGCATGATTATTACTTGCATTTGCCTGCTGTACGTAATTTGAATCGTATAGTAGCTCAACTTGAACAGGAGAATATTGACTTGCAACTTAAGTGCCAATCATTAGAACAAATGTTTACTTTGTGTGATAAATTGCCTTCATTGCCTAAGAAAGAATGTACTTATGCTTTTAAGGAGGGTGAAGTGATAGTTTCTGCTGAAGAATTATGTCTTGAGATTAAAAGCTTAAAACAAAAGATAATTCAAATGAAACAGGCTAACACACTTAAGCAAACATCTAATGTTGCAACCAATGTGCTTGAATGTACTGATGGGATTACTAAGAAGTGGAAGGGAACAACAACATCTAAGGATGTAAAACCCATTACTATTCTTAAAAATCCTCTACGTTCTCAATTTGGCAATCATGGTTCGAAAGTTGTTTCTACAACTCAATATGTTGTTAAAAAGGTTCATTCTCCAAATGGTTCTGTGTTAACTGAAAGGATTCCTATGATTCCTATGTCAAAAACTTCAAAAGAGAGTCTTTTAAAGAAATCAGTTAAGTCCACAACACACACAAGTTCTAAACCTGATTTAAGTGAGTATGATGCAAAAGAACGTACAATCAAATTGGAAATTCTGCAAAATCAGTCATCTCATGTGTCAACTGAAAAGTTTGGACGTCTAACTAACAACGGTGTTTTTCATGTCACAGGTCATAATTCAAACTTGAATTACAAATCTGTATGGGTTCCTAAGTCCACGACTAAGAAAGTAGCAACCAAACCAAAGCAAACTGCTAGTCGGCCTAGGAAATCCTCTCATGTTTTTCAATTTTCGTCTGTGAACAAAACATCTACTTGGAATAAATTGTGTGTTAAGACTTCTGATAACGATGTAAAGATTGATATTGCGTATAATGCTTCATGTAATGTGGTTTTAAATGATGTTTTATTGTCTAAACTGCATGATGCTTTACGTGATTATTTCATCATTGATCCAAAGTTTGTTGTTAATCCAAAGTTTATTGTTGGTACTAACCGCAAAGGACCCAAAAAACTTTGGGTACCTAAACTCTAGGAAATTCACATTTACAGGGTTTCGACGTCTGTGTTTAGTATATCGATTCCGGTTGTTCTCGACACATGACGGGCGATAAATCCTTGCTTGTCAACTTCATTGACAAATTCCTAGGAACGGTTACATTCGGAAACGATGAGATTGCAATAATAACGGGTTACGGAGATTTTGTGCAAAATGGCATAACAATCAAACGGGTTTCATATGTTAAGGGTTTGGGGTGCAGTTTATTTAGTGTGAGCCAATTCTGCGATGGAGATCTCCAAGTTCTGTTTGAACGTCGACAATGCTCGGTGCAATCCACCGAAGGGAATGATCTTCTTGTTGGTAAACGTTGTGCTTCACTATATACTATTGACCTCAATGATGCACCATCACATGCAACTATGTGTTTGGCCACTCGTTCTACCAAAGAAAATTCATGGTTATGGCATCATCGGATGTCACACCTGAATTACAAGGGTATCAATCGACTAGTCTCTAAAGATTTAGTTGATGGTATTCCAACCTTTCAATATGATAAGCATCATGTGTGTCCATCATGTGCGATGGGTAAGCTGAAACGGACTAATCATCCGCTTAAGCAAAACCCCAGTACTTCATCGTCTTTGCAATTATTGCATATGGACTTATGTGGGCCCATGCGTATTTCTAGCCTCGGTGGCAAGAAACATGTGCTTGTCATTGTTGATGACTATACCCGGTTTACATGGTTTTTTCTTTTGTGAACTAAGTCAGAAACCCCCGCCATTATCGTTGAATTCATTAAAAAGATTCAACGCTCTTTTAACAAACATGTTAACAGCATCAGAACTGATAATGGCATGGAATTTAAGAATGACCCGCTTGATAGTTATTTGAAAGACCAAGGCATTGAACATCAGTTCTCTGCTGCTCGGACCCCCAACAAAATGGAGTCATCGAATGACGTAATCGTACGTTGTGCGAAGCAGCACGAACGATGCGTGCCTACTCCAAATTACCTCCAAAAATGTGGGGGGAGGCCATTTCAACTGCATGCTATACCCAAAATCGTTGTATTATAAACAAACGTTTTGATAAAACTCCATATGAGTTATTATATGGTAGACGCCCGAATGTCAAATATTTCCGTGTTTTTGGTTGTATATGCTATGTGCTTAACAACTTTGACAGCCTCGGAAAGTTTGATCCTCATGGCGATCAGGCCATATTTCTTGGTTATTCCTCGAACAAAGTTGCTTATCGTGTTTATCATAAGCGGACAAAGATGATTAAAGAGAGCATCAACGTCAAGTTCGATGAATTTTCGGGAATGGCTTTTGAACAACTCAGTTCAAAACCCGATCCTAACCTGGCTACTACTTCTTTCGCACAAAACTCAATTTTCTCGAAGAAGGGTATTCCTACGGTTACTTCAGAGGAACTGGATATCTTGTTTGATAGTCTTTATACTCCTCAATGGGATTCAAATGTTCAAGCCGTACCGGTTACACCATCACAGTCAACTACTGTGGAGACTCTTCAAAGTCTTTTTGATGAAGATTCAACACCAACTGATTCACCTGTTGCTTCTTCATCCTCCCTCCAACCTCCTGTTACTGATAATCTTGACCCAATTCAAGATTCATCAGTTGATACAACTCCAGCTGTTTCTCCAGATACTCTGTTGAATCCATTAGATAATGTTACATCAGATCAAGCGGATCAAGGCTCAACGTCAACAAAGGTTGATGTTTCAATGGATACCACTGATGTACAACCTCTTCCACACACCCGATGGACTAAAAGTCATCCAATAGATCTTATTATTGGTGACGCATCTGCTCCAGTGTCAACTCGAAGGGCTACTCAGAATATGTGTCTATTCACAGCCTTTCTTAGTAAGATTGAACCAACAATGGTTGCTCAAGCTTTACTAGATCCATACTGAGTAGTTGCAATGCAAGACGAGATTAATCAATTTGAACGATTGAAAGTATGGCGATTAGTTCCAAGACCAACGGGTCAACGACCAATAGGGGTAAAGTGGATTTTCAAGAACAAGAAAGATTCTGATGGAATTGTGGTTCGAAATAAGGCACGTCTTGTGGCCAAAGGATATCGACAACAAGAAGGCATTGATTATGATGAAACGTTTGCTCCGGTTGCTAGGATTGAGGCAATTCGTCTTTTCCTCGCATTTGCTTCTCATATGAAGTTCACGGTGTTTCAAATGGATGTCAAAACTGCTTTTTTGAATGGTTATCTTCAAGAGGAAGTCTATGTTGATCAACCAGAGGGCTTTGTCGATCCCATTCATCCAAACCACGTCTACTACTTGGAGAAAGCTTTATACGGTCTGAAGCAAGCACCGCGTGCATGGTACCAGACCTTAACAAAGTATTTGCTGGACAATGGCTTCTCTCGTGAAACTATTGATACAACGCTATTCATCCGTAAAAACCACGGTCACATTCTCTTGGTTCAAATTTATGTTGATGATATTATTTTTGGTTCCACGTCCCCGGCCTTATGCAAAGAATTTGGTGACCTTATAGCCAACAAATTCGAAATGAGCATGCTTGACCAATTAACTTTCTTCTTGGGGTTACAAGTAAAACAATTACCAAATGGGATTTTTATCAGTCAAACTAAGTATATCAATGATATGCTAAAATGTTTAAAAATGACTGCTTTAAAACCAATGTCAACCCCAATGAGAACTTTACTGGATGCTGATACTAATGGGGAACCCTTTGATATTACGCTTTATCGAAGCATGGTTGGTTCTTTAATGTATCTGACTGCAAGTCGACCAGACATTACACTTGTCGTAACTGTCTGTGCTAGCTTTCAGTCCAACCCAAAGAAATCTCACTCCAAAGCGGTTGTTAGGATTTTTCAATACCTTAAAGGTACACCTAACCTTGGGATCTGGTATCCTCATGGATCCGATTTCAATCTCACTGCTTATACTGATGCGGATCATGATGGTTGCCATATTGGTAGAAAAAGCACATCTGGATCAATTCAGATGTTAGGGAATAGGCTAGTTGGTTGGTCATCCAAAAAGCAGAACTGTGTGTCTTTATCAACAGCTGAGTCTGAGTACATTGCTGCAGCTCACTGTTGTTCACAAGTTTTGTGGATGCAAACTCAACTCTTGGACTATGGCTTTAAGATTTCTCAGACCCCGATCTATTGTGATTCACAAAGTGCTATTGCAATAACAAGTAACCCGGTTCTGCATTCTAAAACTAAACACATAGATATTCGTTATCATTTCATTAAGGACCATGTAGAGAAAGGGGATGTAGAATTATACTTTGTGCCTACTAAAGTGCAATTAGCTGACATGTTCACTAAACCTTTAGATGAACTTAGGCTAAAATTCTTGATCAAAGAGATTGGCATGGTAGAGTATAGTGCTTGATATTCCTTAGATCTGTTGGGACTTATTTTTGGGATCTTGTGTTTAGGGGGAGTAGATACTTTCTAGGGGGAGCAACTAAGTTTCAGTGCTTTAGATAATTTTTCTTTAAGGGACTGCCTTTAGATTAATGATAACTTCCTAGGTACATTTGTTCAATGGTTACGCAAGGGGGAGGTAACTCATTGATATCCTATTTCAAGGGGGAGTTAATTCATTTTCTTGGGAACATAATCAAAATGCTGATTTACTTTCTTGTATATCACATTTTGAGGGGGAGAAAAAGGGAGAAAATGAGAAAATTATTCAAAAATATTGTTTTTTCAAAAAGTGAATTAAATTTTTTTTTATTTTTATCTGAAATAATTCACTATGGTTTGTATACATCTCAGTATGCAACCCGTGTTAACAATTGGTATCACTGAAGATTTATACTTTGTATAAAATTCAAAGCTCTTTTGAGTACAAATCTTATTTTGAAAAATTCATAAAAATTGAAAAAGATAAAATCCAAAAATATTTAAATTTTACTGAATAAATGCTATTTTTAGCATTTTACCGAGTCTGACAACCAATTGCACAGATTCGGTAAGTTCAAAGTTTTCAAAAAAATTGTCTCAGAATTGTTTTTCATGAAAAGATTAAAATGGATTTCAAGAGTAAAAATCAATTTGTCAAGATTTGGAGTTAAATTGTTAATGTTTTGAAAAATTGGACTGAATTCGGTAAATTAGGCCCATTCTGTAAAGCCCATTCGGTATTTTACCTTCGGTATCTATAAAAGGAGAGTCAAAGTCAAACATTACTCTTACTGTTATTAATTACCTACCGAGTCTGTTGATTATACCAAATCTGCCTAATTCTACCGAGTCCGTCATTCTGTTTCTTCAAATTCTTGGTAATTGTTCATTTTAATCAATGTTTAAGATATATAATTATAGATTTGAGATAATTATGTTTTTATCAACCAGAAAAGTTCAAAATAACTGGATTATGACCTTTAATTTTTGAAATCTTGTTGATTATACCGAGTCTGAGTTGAGTTCAATTAATCTTTGATTAAACTCAATTGATTTTGAAAATCAACATGAAATCTTGTCTAATCTGAGTTAAATTGACTGATCTATCATTTGATCGAGCCTGATTACATGTTTAATTGCTTATTTGATGGATTCTGTATCTACCGAATGTGTTCTTATCCTGATACCGAATTTGTTCATAAAATTAACATGTTAATATGCTTATAATTGAATGGTTGATTGATCATGGTTGTGAAATTACATGATATATGATAGAATATGCATGTTTGAGTGACTTTCTGTTAATTGTTGAAGATACCGAATCTGGTTTTCCTTCTTGATACCGAGTCTGAAACTTGGTACCTTGAAAGTTTCTAATTTATATCTTCAAACACTTAACATGTTTATTCTATATTTTTCTGATATGAAAACTCAAGCTTATTTGGTTACAGAATCTAAAGTTTTCATAACTACCGAATCTGCTTGAATTATGCTGAAATTGACTAAGTGTTATATAATTGACTTTGCATGTTGATTTTGTACTAAGATGAATATCATATGAATGTCATGGTTGTCAATTATTTGTTCATATTTGAGAATAAAAGTCTTTTATATTTTATATTTTTGAAAAATCATAAAAATCTTAAAATTTTAAAAATATAAAAAGGATTTCAAAGGCAAATAAGAATAGAGATATATGCTTTTTGTTAAATATCTTGTGGTCTTCTATTTCTTATCTTTACAGCTAAATGGCGAACAATCACTTTATCAACTCTGAAATCAATATTCCCTGCAAATATTGGACTGCAATTCTAGAGAGGTATACTTTATGGCCTGCTCTGAGCTCCACAGTTAGTGTGCCAGAAACAGACTTGGATATTCTTAACAGATCAATCAGATTTGTGGAGGCTACACAACCAAATGCTACTAATCCACAGGGCGAACCAGCCATATTTGAATTTAGGCTGAGGGGAGTACAAGGATTCAGGAGTTTCACAAAAGCTGACTTCAGGAGGATATTCAGACTTCCTCTTGTACAGAATGCTCCTGCTTTTCCTGCTACTCAGCAAATGATGACTTCTGTCTTTGATCTTGGTTATGTTGGAGCTACCAATATTCCACCAGCTAAGTTTCAGAAGAAATATCTGCATTCAAGGTGGTATGTGATCTTCTCAATCATCAACAGATGCTTGTTGATGACAAGAAGTGGATCTGATAGCTTAACTGTGCCGATGCTCAAACTTTTCTACTCATTCACAAGAGTAGAGAATCCTGATTATACAGAACTTATATGGGATTTGGTTCAGGCACAGGTTGAAAAGCCAAGGGGTTCATACATCCCTTGCGAAAGGTTTTTCTGTATCTTTATCCATGATGCTATCAATGCTTGCAGAAATGCAAATATCTTTGTACCAGGTACACATGGATTACAGATCAAAAGGTTTGGAGAGCTGAAGATGAACACCCCTATGGTGTCTGATAATCAATTCACTGCGCCAATTCCAAATTGGCTAGTGAGGCTATCTGAACCCCAAGATGCTCGTATGCGTTCTTATTTTCAGGCTGTAGGAATACCTCTTCCGAACCCGGTACAACAAGAACAAGTTGAACCTGCCGTGGTTCCAGCCCCAGAGGTTGTAGAGGAACCTGTAGTTCAACCACCCGGGCCAGCTAATCCTCCACTTGGGGTAAACCTCAAACAATCTAGGGTAGTACACCAAGCTCAACCCGTGAGGATCAGGGAACCTAGTCCAACTAGGATTGAACCAACCCTTTCCACAACACCCGAAGTAAGCAGTGACACTTCAGCAACAGCATCTGAATCATCTCCTGAACATTCTCCTAAGAGAACTCGATACATGCCTGATGAGATGATTCAGACTCCACCAACCCAATGAGTAACTAGATCTAGGACTTCGGCACCCATCGTCCACCAAACAGTTACTCCAACCAGTGGTGATACGGACCAAGACCTAGAACCAATTAGGTCACCCTCACCCATCTCCGTATCACATTCAAGAATAACAGTAAGCCCTACGCTAAATGAAGCGCAAGCTTTGGTAGGCAAGAGATATAAACGTACGGATGGTAAAACGACCACTAAGGCCATCCAATCTAAACAGGACTTAATAATAAATCCTACAAAGCAAGGTGCTTCGGCATCTAAGGAAGTAAAGTCTTCCTCTGTAGTAAAGTCTGCGTTGACTCAATCGATTGAGGAAACTCAATCATTGAAGTCCAGAACGGCTAAATGGGAGCCGAAAAATCTTGAAAAGGCACCCTGCGTATCGGCTGGAAATCCTCCTGTACCTCAACGTACAACAGGGTCTCGAGGTCCGGCTTATCTTGATGAGGAAGATCTGCCGCATCCCATGGAAACGAGTCAACATGACAATCCTTCGGGATATTTATCAGACTTCCAGCAGACTGTTCCCTTAGTTCATGAAAGTGATCCATTGGTTCAAACCACTTCTCTTCCGGATTCTGAATCTCAGGGTCTGGAGGAAGAGTCTTTAACTGAAAGAGATGTGCCACCTCATGGTATATCAATGATTTCAGGAGACGGGGATAGCAATATCTCTGCGAGAACTAAACAGACGGGTAGTTCTAATACTTTGTCAGAGTCCCATGAGACCAAAGTCATGGAGGCGGATGCTTCGAAAGAAACTTCGCCGGTGACAACTCCGGTTGTTACCCAACCTCCATCAGAAGGGGATAATACGAATCTGACTAGTAGTACGTACAGCCCTACATATAAGAATAACACCGCACAATCATCCTTACCTGCCCTCACGGCAACTCAAACACTTCCACCGACATCACCTTCAACAGTTGCTGCTTCTGGTGTTCCTATTGTTACTTTTCCACCATCACCTTCTCGTTTACCACATTTCTATGATGCTTTGGAGCAAGAATATTTCATCCGTATATTTTCTAGAGTCAATCTAGATGTTCTTCGACGCACTTCGCTTCAAGCATTGTTTCGTGCTCGTGTTCGATATCCACTTAATTCGTGCTCTTCTCCGTTGAGTCCTCACCGTGATGATGAACATGACGATTCTGATCCTCAGAATAGTCATGAGGGGGAGATAGGAGTAGATGGAGAATATCTAACGGTAAATATTTCAACTAAGGGTGGTGGTGTAAGGTCTTCATCAGCTTCACAAACTCAACAAGTTCAGATGGAATCAGAAATGGTTACTACACATGATGAAATTGATGATAAAAAGCCTGAACAAGTTATAATTCCAGTTGTTCATAATGAGGCTGACAGTGGACTGATAGATGAGGATTTGAACTTGAGTGATTTCTATCTTGAAGAAACGGACGACGATGGATTTGTCATTCTAAGCAAGTTATCATCAGTATCTTCAATTCCGGAAGATGTAGAGATTGTAGATGAAGAGAATCCTGAACCTGTAATAGAAAGTGATGATGAAATGGATTCTTCTGATGATGATGAAGACAATCTTTATGTTAATCCAAATGAAGATGAGATATTTGATCATATTGAAGATGATGATGATCCAAATAATGATGCAACAAATCCTAATGGTCATTCATCAAATTCTACACCCTCATTGAGTTCAAATCCAACAAATGCTAATGAAAGTTCAACTTCTGGTACACCTACATCAAGAGAAACAGTGAATTCCATATTCAAATACAATCATGGAATATTCTTTAAGAATCAGGAGCAAAGATTATTGTTGGGAGTAGAACATGATTTTATAACGTTACGAAACACATTCATCGAGGAAAATGCTTACAAGATCTTCCGCATCAATGAATTACCAAGGAGTAAAAGGTTTACTTATATAGGTTCACGATTACTTCCAGCAAGTGAAAGGAATTGGTATGAATTTATGTGGAGGAAACATATTAACAAAGATGAAGATGATTTGTGGTTTCAAAGAAAATATCGTATTTCAGAAGTGTTGAATATTACTCGAGTCGGAGTAGAGATAAGCGAAAAGAAAGACGTCATCAGTCAGTTCCACGTTATTAGAAAAGATGAGAAAGAGTACAAGTTCACAGAAGCAGACTTTCATAATCTTGACATGCTTGACATCATTCACATCTACAACTACCTCAGTATCATCACCATTCGACCTTTTGCTAAGGCTCAAGCTTTGGAAGCTGTAAAAAGATACATGATGGAGACAATTGAACTGATGAGACGTGAAGATTTTCAAATAGGTCTCGAAGCAAAAAGAAAAAAGATTCGAATTACGTGTCCGAATCAATTTACAGAGGGACTGAAGGATATGAGGATGTTTCAAATGTAATTCGAACCCGAAGGGTTTGTTTTTGTAAATTCTCAAAAAGAAAAGGTGTTCATTTGTACTGAAGAGCTGAACAAATATTCAGATGGAACACTTAAGGCTGCACTGAAGTATCTTAAGATTCATCAAAGCAAATTCCATGACATTGACATGGTAATGGGTCTTGGAGAATTCATAAAGCATATAAGAGATCGTCTGAAACTCCGAATTCGTACAAGACAGTTTGAGATACTTCGTGGACAGAGAAAGAGAAGATATTTCAAAGAAATGGATGAATATCCATTATATGAGGGAGATCCAAGAAAAGTGTGGGGTGTCTGGAAACCTTCTAAGCAAGTTTCAGAAAATCAAGTAGAAGTTTCGAAACTAGATGGCGCACGATGGAAACTAACGTTTGGACCTCTCAAGATTACAAAATAGGATTATGTTGTAAAGTTCACATTTAACACTAAGGGGGAGATTGTTAGGACCCCGAAGTTGTATAGTGTTAATGTGAAAATAAGCTTAAATGAAGGTTCCTTAGAAGAGGGCTATATAAGGAACCTAAGTAGTCCTAATTAGATAGCCATTGCATTGTAACTGAGTTCTAGAAGCTGTGGAATGTAATTGTACCGATTCTCTCTAATACCGAGTCTCATTCCTATATACCGAATCTCTCTTTATCTTATCATTTCTCTCAATCTCAACATGATCTGACCTATCAACAGGAATCGCTACTAACCCTTGTCTAGTTTCCGTTAATTGACATATTTGTTCTTACTTATAAATCACTTTACCATTTTTCGAATGTTATCAAAAAGAATAGATTTCTTAAATCATAGTGGATCTCATAACATAGACCCGTAATCATATCACAATGTATCTGATAATTCAATAATTTGATATTATCTTTTAATTCCGTCGATAAATATATTAAACATATATTGAAACAAATACGTTCATGTAAAGTATTATACATCTAATACTTTGTTAACATTTTCAATTAATATAACTATATATTATATATACATATCTATATACACATAAATGTTCGTGAATCATCGAGCACAGTCAAAGAGTAATTGATTACATGAATATAGTTCCAAAACTTTTTGAGACTCAACATTACAGACTTTGCTTATCGTGTCAAAATAATATAAAGATTAAGTTTAAATTTGGTCGGAATTTTCCGGGTTGTCACAGCAATAATCAATCACCGTCAATTCAAAATTTAGGGTTAGATACACCACCTGAAGTTTTCCATTTTCTCGCAGGCTGCAGCTTGAGCTAAACTCACCCAAATCACATTTGAAAACTACCATAGCAATTAAAAGAACCCCATCATACTCTAGCATATCCACATTTCGGGCCAGTAAAGGATGAAGTATATATATATTTATATCACCATATTGAAAAGCACGTGATCCCCCACACGCTCCATATGATCGAAGGTAGCATTGATATGATTATCATTACGTTACTTAAGGTCAAACATCGTGTGATTTGTTGTACCTAAACAATAATTCGTGACCTTTGAATCATTAACCATTTTACTAAAAATCTTACGATTTCACCTCGTTGTTAAAAACATGTTAGATGTGTCATTAAAAGATTATATATTAATGGTTCTAACAATAGGCAAATGACACCATGTCATTACATCGCCCTTACTCGTTGAGGAAATTCATACCATTCCAGCAATAATCACAGATTTAGCGAGAGCTTGATTTTCAATGATCAACACATAGTCGAAAGCCACTGTATTGGCGTGTATTCATACTTATCTATGTGAACATTGGATTATTCATGCTCAAGTTATTATGAAATCTTTGTAAATGATGGAATCAAGCAATCCATGAGTATGTAATAAGGGCACTTACTGCAAGTTTTTCGACTCCAATACTAGTCATGACCAGTTGGCATTTCAAAGTCAATAGGTGAGATGAGTGGCTCTATAATTAACATCATTTCCTATATCAAAACTCGTAAATATCTAACGAAGGGATATCAAGCCATTTTGGCTTATGATAAAGAAGTCGAACCGGAAGAAGAATGCATTGAAGATGTACCGGTGGTTAGAGACTTTCCTGGGGTTTTTCCCGAAGAACTCCCTGGTCTACCTCACCAACGACGATAGGTTGAGTTTCAAATTGATTTGACTCCCGGTGCAGCACCTATTGCAAAGGCACCTTACTTAGCCCCATCTGAGATGAAGGAATTATCCAGCCAACTCCAAGAACTTTTGGAGAAAGGTTTCATTCGTCCTAGCTCGTCTCCATGGGGAGCACCTGTTCTTTTCGTTAAGAAGAAAGATGGCACGTTGAGAATGTGTATTGATTACCGAGAGCTCAACAAACTAACCATCAAGAATCGTTATCCACTCCTGCGTATTGATGACCTGTTTGATTAACTGCAAGGGTCAAGTATCTATTCAAAGATTGATCTTAGGTCGGGTTATCATCAACTGAGAGTCAAGGAAGCTGATATTTCTAAAACTGCTTCCGAACTCGTTATGGACATTTTGAGTTTCTTGTAATGCCTTTTGGTTTAACCAATGCTCCTACTGTATTCATGGATCTTATGAACCGTGTATGCAAACCTTATCTTGACCAATTTGTGATCGTTATTCATTAATGATATTATAATCTATTCCAAGAGGGAGAAAGAGCATGAGTAACATCTACGATTGATTCTAGAGCTCTTAAAGAAGGAACAACTGTATGCCAAGTTTTCCAAGTGTGAATTTTGGTTGCGAACCATACAATTTCTCAGACATGTAGTTGATAGTGAAGGAATACATGTCGATCCGGCAAAAATCACTGCTATTCAAAACTGAGAAGTGCCTAAGAGTGCGAAACATATTCGCCAATTTTTGAGACTTGCTGGTTATTACCGAAGGTTTATTAAAGATTTTTCTATTCTAGCCAAACCTCTCACCAAGCTAACTCACAAAGGGAAGAAGTTTAAGTGGTCCGAAGAACAAGAATATGATTTTAAGGTTCTAAAGGATAAATTGACCACAACCCCGATTCTATCATTACCTGATGGCACCGATGACTTGTAGTCTATTGTGACACCTCAAATCAAAGTTTCGGATGTGTTTTGATGCAACGTAAAAAGGGTATTATCTATGCATCTAGACAGTTGAAGAAACATGAGAAGAACTATACCACACATGACCTGGAATTAGGAGCATGGTATTTGCATTGAAGATGTGGAGACATTACCTTTATGGGGTTAAATTCAGGGTATTTACCGATCATAAAAGTCTTCAAAATATCTTTGACCAGAAGCAATTGAACATGAGACAAAGGCGTTGGGTCGAGTTATTATATGACTACGACTGTGAGCTTAAGTATCATCCTGGTAAGGCAAATGTAGCTGCCAATGCCCTTAGTAGAAAGGATCGTGTCAAACCGATTCAAGACCGAGCTTTAAACATGGTTATTCATACGAATCTTATATCTCAAATCTGCGAAGCACAATTTGAGGCATGAAGGAAGAAAATGTCCAACTCGAGGGACTTAAAGGTCTCGAAAAGCAACTTGAACTCAAGGGAATCGGAACAAGTTATTTCAATAACTGAATCTGGGTCCCAATGTTCGGAAATCTTCGAGAACTAGTCTTGGATGAACACATAAGACTAGATATTCTATTCACCCAGGCTCTAGTAAAATGTATCACGACGTGAAAGAGTTTTATTGGTGGCCTAATCTGAAATCTGATATTACCGAGTATGTGAGCAAGTGTCTTACTAGTTTGAAAGTTAAGGCCGTGCATCAAAAGCTGTCTGGTTTACTGCAACAACCGGATATTCCGTAGTAGAAGTGAGAATGTATCGCTATGGACTTTATTACTAAATTTCCCAAGACTTCTAGTGGCAATGATACTATTTGGGTCATAGTGGATTGTCTTACTAAATCTGCACACTTCTTATCGCTCAAAGAAACTGACAAAATGGAGAAATTGTCACAACTATATATCAAAGAGATCGTCTCACGTCATGGAGTCCCTATCTCTATCATTTCCGATCGCGACAATTTACTTCTAGATTTTGGAACTCTCTGCAATCTGCTCTTGGAACTCAACTCGACATGAGTGCTGCTTATCATTCGCAAACTAATGATCAGAGTAAACGAACCATTCAAACGTTGGAAGTTATGCTACGTGCTTTTGTTATCAATTTTGGCAAAGGATGGGATAGACATTTGCCTTTGGCTGAATTTTATTACAACAACAGCTATCACTCAAGTATTAAGGTTGCACCTTTTGAAGCCTTATACAGACGAAAATGTAGATCTTCATTATGCTGGGATGAATTTGAAGACAGATAGTTAACTGGTTCTAAAATCATACATGAAACTACTGAAAAGATCGTTCAGATTAAGAAGCGATTAGAAACTGCTCGCAGCCGACAGAAGAGCTATGCTGATAATCGTCGGAAAGATTTAGAATTCCAAGTTGGTGATAAAGTCATGTTGAAAGTATTTCCTTGAAAAAGGCGTCGTTCGATTTGGAAAACGAAGTAAATGAAGTCCACAATTTGTTGGACCTTTCAAGATTACAGAAAGAATTGGTCCCGCGGCTTATCGATTAGAACTACCTGTTGAGCTTAGTAATGTACACGACGTATTTCACGTCTCAAATCTGAAAAAGTGTCTTGCTGATTACACACTCGTTATTCCTTCGGATGACATTCGCATTGACGATAAAATGCATTTCATAGAAGAACCAATGGAGGACGTGGACCAAACTGAAAAACGCCTGAAACAGATCACTATTCCTATTGTAAAAATCCGTTGGAATTCACGAAGAGGTCCCGAGTATACCTGGGAACGTGAAGACCAGATGAAGCGGAAATATCCCCATCTCTTCTCAATCGATGATGCATCCGAGAAGTCTACCTAAAACTTCGAGATGAAGTTTTTATTAATGGGAAGGTACTATAACGACCCTCATTTTTTTTCATTTCTACTTTTACTATATTGCCCTAAGGGTTGTGTGCTCGTAAACTCTACTTAACAAAATGTCAACCAAATAGTAAACTTTTAGTCGACACTCTCTGTTAATCGAGGCTTACGTTTTTCTGTATTATTATAATTATCTATAAATAATAAATAAAAATGTGACATTTCTTATAAATTAAAATTAATGGGAAATAAATAAAAATAATTAAACTTGTGTAGTGAAAGTGGTAAATAAAATGATACTTATCAAGTTAATAAATAATAATAATAATAATAAAAATATATATAAATATATAGGAACCGAATAAAAAATAATAATAAAAATAATAATAATAATAGTATTAATAAATCGGCTAGCATTTTTAAAAAAAAATGTAATAAATCAAATACACATAAGAGATAATTAACAAAATAAATCCTAATCTAAATCAAATGACAAGTCCTAGTCTAATCACAACTCCTTGATCTTAATCCTAATTTGAAACCAAATTTAAATCTTCCTATAAGCTTATCAATTAGAAGTCCTAGTCTGGTTATGATTCCCATTTTATTCACTGTAAAAAGAGACCATCAAGCTCATAAATTGCATCACAAAATCACACTCCACAATCTCTCTTTTATCTTCTTTTCTCGGCAGTTTGATCAACCACATCATCACCACTTTAGTTGACCTTCAAACACTACTACAACTGCGTTTTTATGCAGCTTGTCGCCACCCAAATTGCAGCCATCCCTGCTGATGTATTCGCCACCCAAACAGCCCCACCACCGCCACTAGGTTGCTGCGTTTTGCAGCCCTTCATTCGCCAACAACCTGCTGCTATTTTGCAGCCAAACTATAACGACCCGTCCTAATCCATCTGGACGAATACATTACATTTGGTTACATTGCGAGGTACTTGACCTCTATATGATATATTTTACAAACATCTCATTCGTTTTTAAAAGACAAACTTTCATTACATCGAAAGTTGACGGCATGCATACCATTTCATAATATATCCAACTATAATTGACTTAATAATAATCTTGATAAACTCAATGACTCGAATGCAACGTCTTTTGAAATATGTCATGAATGACTCCAAGTAATATCTTTAAAATGAGCAAATGCACGGCGGAAGATTTCTTTCAAACCTGAGAATAAACATGCTTTAAAGTGTCAACCAAAAGGTTGGTGAGTTGATTAGTTTATCATAATCATTCATTTTCATCATTTTAATAGACCACAAGATTTCATATATTGACACGCGTAACTCGCGAATTAAAATTCATTCATATGGTGAACACCTGGTAACCGACCTTAACAGGATGCATATAAAATATCCCCATCATTCTGGGACTCACATCGGACATGATAAATTGAAGTACTAAAGCAGTTCAAATTCTCTGACTGGGGCTTGTTAGTGCCCATAGATCTATCTTTAGGATTCGCGTCAATGGGTGACAATAATAATAAACACCAATTCTTAGGCTACCAAGCTAAAAAGGGGCATATTCGGTTTGATAATCCAACCATAAAATGTAGTTTCGATCACTTGTGTCTATTTCGTAAAGCATTTATAAAAGCAGCGCATGTATTCTCAGTCTCAAAAATATATATTGCAAAAGCATTTAAAAAGGGAGCAAATGAAACTCACAATACTGTATTTTGTAGTAAAAATACATATGACGAAACTGAAAAATGCAGGGTTAGCCTCGGATTCACGAACCTATATCAATTGTGTACTTATTAATATACATAATTGTAATGGAACAAGTATATATATATTATTAATAATACGCTTGTTCTATTATATATTATATATATAAATTTATTATATTTAATTTATATATCTTATATATCTATTATTTATCATTCATCATAACAAAATTTATATCAAGATTTATGTAGGATAAAAATATATATTTATATATTAGTTTATATATTTTACATATGACTTAATTATTATAATTTTAATAATAATAAAGATATAATGATATGTATTATTAATTATTATTATAAAAAAATATATACTTGTAATACTACTAATAATGATAAGAATGATATTAATAATGATAGTAATAATTGTAATGATAATAATGTTACTCTTAGTGAAATTGATAGTTTTAATAAAAATGATACTTTGATAATTTTTAAATATAATGATACTTTATTTTAATCATATATGGATAATAATAATAACAGTGTTAGTAATAATAAGTTTTAGCATAAACTTCGTGTTAATTTTGTAATCTATATCTATAGTTCCTATCACATAAAGTTATAACCATTTTCATAATAATAATAACAATAATAATAATAATAATAATAATAATAATAATAATAATAATAATAATAATAATAATAATAATAATAATAATAATAATAATAATAATAATAATACTTATAATAATAATAATATTAATAACAATAGTTTTTAATAAAAAAAATGAAAAGTTTACTAACTAAGATAACGAAAATAATACTTTTGATAATAATACCTAATACTTAATAATAACGATCTTATTACTAATGATAATATTAATAACAATATTACTTACTAATACTACTAATGGTAATAACATTAGTAATAATAATAATAATCACCATAATGGGAATTATAATTATAAATGATAACTAATACTTATATTAATAATAATAATAATAATAACTAGTAGTCCATAACTAATATTAATAATAACTATAATAATACTAATAATAATTATGATAATTATAATGCTTGTAATAACACTAATTAATAATAGTAATAACAACATTAATAATAGTAATAGTAATAATAATAATAATAATAATAATAATAATAATAATAATAATAATAATAATAATAATAATAATAATAATAACAATACTAATAATAATAATAATAATGAAAATACAAAAGTGTATACCCTTATGAAAGCTTTTCAAAAAAAATTGCCACGACGGGGCTCGAACCCGCGACCTCTCGAATACCCGAACACCCTCTACCATGACTCCAATTCTGCTTTCCTGGAATTTAACCCTCCGAATAATATTATAACTGTTTTAAACTGGTTCCACTTCTTCATCT